>NW_027102183.1:25000-40000 GCF_035609145.1 Eleutherodactylus coqui | reverse complement strand
CGTCGCCTCGCTGGAACCAGGGGCGTCGTGACGTTCGCGCGCGCCTAGCCGCCGCCAGAACAGGCCGGAAAGGTTGAGCTGCATACGGATCTAAGCCGTTGCCCAAACTAACTCTGGCCCGTGTGACCGACACAGCCGCGCACGCGCTTTCCTACGACACTCGACCGCCAGGCTCCCCTCGGCCTGGGAGGCACTCTCGGGGCGGGGGGCACCGCAGCCCCCCAAGGTGGCTTCGTACACCTCTTGAACGTGGCGCCCGGCCGCTCGGAGAGCGGGGTCTACCCGGGCAGACAGCCTGTTGGCCCCGCGGCCTGGACAGGCGGAGCGGGGACACTTGCACTCGGGGGCTCTGCTCCAAGGAGCGAGAGCGGCCACTCTGCTCGGCCCGGAGAGTGGGGTGCGGGGCGCCGTCGCATCGCTGGAGCCAGGGGCGTCGTGCCGTGCGCGCACGCCTAGCCGCCGCCAGAACAGGCCGGAAAGGATGAGCTTCATACGGATCTAAGCCGTTGCCCAAACTACCTCTGGCCCCTGTGACCGACACAGCCGTGGCACGCGCTTTCCTACGACACTCGACCGCCGGGCTCCCTCGGCCTGGGAGGCACTCTCGGGGAGGGGGGCACCGCAGCCCCCCCAAGGTGGCTTCCGTACACCTCTTGAACGTTGGGGCCCGGCCGCTCGGAGAGCGGGGTCTACCCGGGCAGACAGCCCGTCGGCCCCGCGGCCTGGACAGGCGGAGCGGGGACAAGCCAAGGCTACCGGCGGGCGGGATCGACCGGGTAGCCGCCGTGGGGAACACAACTTGGACGTCTCGCGCCGTCGCGGACCACCGTCCTCCGTCTCTCTCTCCCTCTCTCGGAAGGGAGGCCGCCCGAGGCGCACGGGCCTCGGACGGCCAGGGGTGGAAGGGCTCCACCCCAAGGTGGCTTCCGTACACCTCTTGAACGTTGGGGCCCGGCCGCTCGGTGAGAGCGGGGTCTACCCGGGCAGACAGCCCGTCGGCCCCGCGGCCTGGACAGGCGGAGCGGGGACAAGCCAAGGCTACCGGCGGGCGGGATCGACCGGGTAGCCGCCGTGGGGAACACAACTTGGACGTCTCGCGCCGTCGCGGACCACCGTCCTCCGTCTCTCTCTCCCTCTCTCGGAAGGGAGGCCGCCCGAGGCGCACGGGCCTCGGACGGCCAGGGGTGGAAGGGCTCCACCCCAAGGTGGCTTCCGTACACCTCTTGAACGTTGGGGCCCGGCCGCTCGGTGAGAGCGGGGTCTACCCGGGCAGACAGCCCGTCGGCCCCGCGGCCTGGACAGGCGGAGCGGGGACAAGCCAAGGCTACCGGCGGGCGGGATCGACCGGGTAGCCGCCGTGGGGAACACAACTTGGACGTCTCGCGCCGTCGCGGACCACCGTCCTCCGTCTCTCTCTCCCTCTCTCGGAAGGGAGGCCGCCCGAGGCGCACGGGCCTCGGACGGCCAGGGGTGGAAGGGCTCCACCCCAAGGTGGCTTCCGTACACCTCTTGAACGTTGGGGCCCGGCCGCTCGGTGAGAGCGGGGTCTACCCGGGCAAACAGCCCGTCGGCCACGCGGCCTGGACAGGCGGAGCGGGGGCAAGCCAAGGCTACCGGCGGGCGGGATCGACCGGGTAGCCGCCGTGGGGAACACAACTTGGACGTCTCGCGCCGTCGCGGACCACCGTCCTCCGTCTCTCTCTCCCTCTCTCGGAAGGGAGGCCGCCCGAGGCGCACGGGCCTCGGACGGCCAGGGGTGGAAGGGCTCCACCCCAAGGTGGCTTCCGTACACCTCTTGAACGTTGGGGCCCGGCCGCTCGGTGAGAGCAGGGTCTACCCGGGCAAACAGCCTGTCGGCCACGCGGCCTGGACAGGCGGAGTGGGGGCAAGCCAAGGCTACCGGCGGGCGGGATCGACCGGGTAGCCGCCGTGGGGAACACAACTTGGACGTCTCGCGCCGTCGCGGACCACCGTCCTCCGTCTCTCTCTCCCTCTCTCGGAAGGGAGGCCGCCCGAGGCGCACGGGCCTCGGACGGCCAGGGGTGGAAGGGCTCCACCCCAAGGTGGCTTCCGTACACCTCTTGAACGTTGGGGCCCGGCCGCTCGGTGAGAGCGGGGTCTACCCGGGCAGACAGCCCGTCGGCCCCGCGGCCTGGACAGGCGGAGCGGGGACAAGCCAAGGCTACCGGCGGGCGGGATCGACCGGGTAGCCGCCGTGGGGAACACAACTTGGACGTCTCGCGCCGTCGCGGACCACCGTCCTCCGTCTCTCTCTCCCTCTCTCGGAAGGGAGGCCGCCCGAGGCGCACGGGCCTCGGACGGCCAGGGGTGGAAGGGCTCCACCCCAAGGTGGCTTCCGTACACCTCTTGAACGTTGGGGCCCGGCCGCTCGGTGAGAGCGGGGTCTACCCGGGCAAACAGCCCGTCGGCCACGCGGCCTGGACAGGCGGAGCGGGGGCAAGCCAAGGCTACCGGCGGGCGGGATCGACCGGGTAGCCGCCGTGGGGAACACAACTTGGACGTCTCGCGCCGTCGCGGACCACCGTCCTCCGTCTCTCTCTCCCTCTCTCGGAAGGGAGGCCGCCCGAGGCGCACGGGCCTCGGACGGCCAGGGGTGGAAGGGCTCCACCCCAAGGTGGCTTCCGTACACCTCTTGAACGTTGGGGCCCGGCCGCTCGGTGAGAGCAGGGTCTACCCGGGCAAACAGCCTGTCGGCCACGCGGCCTGGACAGGCGGAGTGGGGGCAAGCCAAGGCTACCGGCGGGCGGGATCGACCGGGTAGCCGCCGTGGGGAACACAACTTGGACGTCTCGCGCCGTCGCGGACCACCGTCCTCCGTCTCTCTCTCCCTCTCTCGGAAGGGAGGCCGCCCGAGGCGCACGGGCCTCGAACGGCCAGGGGTGGAAGGGATCCACCCCCCGCGGGAAGGGGACGCGCGGCGGCACCCGGACGCGGGAGCGTTGACCCGGGGGTCTTTACTCCGCCGAGGCGTAGCCCGGAGAAGGAGCGAGACCGGCCGGCGGGGGTGGAACACCCCCTCATGCCTCGCTCCTTCTGGGGATAAAGCGCGTCGTCCGCAGGCCGCCGTCCCCTATCCCCGCCCTGGACCGCCCGCATCGGCCGGAGCCCGAGGGGACAGGCGGGGGTCCTTCGCTTTCGGGAAAACCGTCACCAAACGTGGGGCCCGTGGCCCCGCTCTCGGCCGCCCTGAGGCGGGAGAGCCCGGATCGTTCTCTCTCTCGGCGTCGGCCCCACCGACGCCGTCGCACGGTGGCCTGGGAAAGGGCTGCACCCCCTGCGCCACGCTTCTCCCCCGGAGTACTCCCCCCGCAGGGGGCTCCGCGGGGTGTCCCGACGCGCAGAGTCGCTCGCCTTCTTCCGCGGGGGACGGGAGGGACGCCCACGCGCGTCCCTTCCCCATCCTCGAGAGCCGTACGCGCCGAGGGTGAACCCGCTCGCCGGGGCGCCGGGGAGCAGGGCCCTTGTGGTCCTTCCCCGGACATGGGCGCGGCGAGGGTCCCCCGGCCGCGACGGCTCTCCCGTTGACCCACTCTCTCGCCTTGGGTGGTGGTGATGGAGGCGGCTGCCTACGCCTCAGCCCGGCATCTCGGAGGGGGGTCGCCCGGGCAGCCAGCCAGCCAGCCTGTTGGCCCCGCGGCCTGCACAGGCGGAGTGGGGACACTTGCGCTCTATGACTCTGCTCCCAGGGAGGTGGCAGAGGGGCGGCCGCGGTGCTTTGACTTTGAGCGGTCCCCACTCCAGCACTCTGAGAAATAGTCACTTTGTCAAAGACCGCACACCGCTCGTTCCCTTATATGCAAAAAAGGTGTTCGTCCTGACGTTTTGCGAGCCCTTATTTTACCGTCGTCGGCGCTATCAGGGGAAACAGGCCCGCTCCTTCCGCCTTCATGGAACCGTAGCTCGGCCCCGAGGGCCCAGGATTACCCTCATACCGGTTCTCACGACATGCGTCGACACTCGGCTCAGCCCCGGCAGCCGCAGCTCCCGCCGGCCCGGCCGGCCGGGTCCGCACCCCTGGCCGGCGCCTGGAGCGTCTGGACTTTGTCGTTTTCTCTCCGAGACTCGTCTCTGCCAACTGCCGTGGACTTCGGCGGGGGCTGCCGCGGGCTGTGCCCGGCCTCTTGGGGGTCCCGCCTGCCCGCGCAGGCAGCTAGGACAGGGTTATCAGCGCTCTCAGGGGGGCCTCCGCAGACCCCCCCACAGGTGGCTCCGTACACCTCTTGAACGTGGCGCCCGGCCGCTCGGAGAGCGGGGTCTTCCCAGGCAAGCCGCCTGTGGGCCCCGCGGCCTGGACAGGCGGAGCGGAGACAAGCCCAGGCTACCGGCAGGATCGACCGGCTGGCAGTCGTGGCGGAACAACGGGGACGCCTCGCGCCGCCGCGGGCCGCCGTCCTCCGTCTCTCTCCCACTCTCGGAGGCAGGCCGCCCGAGGCCAACGGGCCTCGGACGGCGTGGGGTGGAAGGGCTCCACCCCAGGGGAAGAAAACACGCCCGCGCGCGTTTGCACAGTCTGCCCCGGCCCGGCATCTCGGAGGGGGGTCGCCCGGGCAGCCAGCCAGCCTGTTGGCCCCGCGGCCTGCACAGGCGGAGTGGGGACCCTCGCGCTCGATGACTCTGCTCCCAGGGAGGTGGCAGAGGGGCGGCCGCGGTGCTTTGACTTTGAGCGGTCCCCACTCCGCACATTGAGAAATAGTCACTTTGTCAAAGACCGCACACCGCTCGTTCCCTTATATGCAAAAAAGGTGTTCGTCCTGACGTTTTGCGAGGCCTTATTTTACCGCCGTCGGCGCTATCAGGGGAAGCGGGCCCGCTCCTTCCGCCTTCCTGGAACCGTGCCTCGGCCCCGAGGGCCCAGGATTACCCTCATACCGGTTCTCACGACATGCATCGACACTCGGCTCAGCCCCGGCAGCCGCAGCTCCCGCCGGCCCGACCAGCCGGGTCCGTCCCCCTGGCCGGCGCCCGGAGCGTTTGGACTTTGTCGTTTTTTCATCCAACACTCTCCTCTGGCAAATGCCATGGACTTCAGCGGGGGCTGCCGCGGGCTGTTCCCCGCCTCCTGGGTGTCCTGCCCTGCAACACCGGAGGCACAGGCACACTGCTGCCAACAGCCCGCTCTCCATCACCCCCCAGCCCCTTCTGCATACATCTGCCGGGGGTGCTTTTTTGCCTCCCCCCATTTTGGCCTATGGGGAAAAGCCAGGGGGAAAACGTCCAGAGTCAGGCCGACCTCCTGGAACTCCAGCTCGGCCTGGAGCCACCGGTTTGTCCCCTTCCCGGTTCTCACGACATGCATCGACACTCGGCTCAGCCCCGGCAGCCGCAGCACCCGCCGGCCCGGCCAGCCGGGTCCACCCCCCCCTGGCCGGCACGCCTGGAGCGTCTGGACTTTGTCGTTTTTCCTCCAAGACTCGCCTCTGGCAAATGCCATGGACTTCAGCGGGGGCTGCCGCGGGCTGTTCCCCGCCTCCTGGGTGTCCTGCCCTGCAACACCGGAGGCTCAGGCAGGGTCTTGAGCTACTGCTGGTAGGTGCACCTCGGGGGCCCTCCCCAGCCGCCCCGGGCCACCCCTGCAGCCAGCACACTGCTGCCAACAGCCCGCTCCCCATCACCAGCCAGCCCCTTCTGCATACATCTGGCGGGGGTGCTTTTTTGACTTCCCCCATTTTGGCCTATGGGGAAAAGCCAGGGGGAAAACCTCCAGAGCCAGGCCGACCTCCTGGAACTCTAGCCCGGCCTGGAGCTACTGGTTTGTCCCCTTCCCGGTTCTCAGGACATGCATCGCCACTCGGCTCAGCCCCAGCCGCCGCAGCTCCCGCCGGCCCGGCCAGCCGGGTCCGTCCCCCTGCCCGGCGCCTGGAGGCGTTTGGACTTTGTCATTTTTTCTCAAAGACCCATCTCTGCCAACTGCCGTGGGCTTCAGCAGTGGCTGCCGCGGGCTGTGCACGGCCTCCTGGTGGGGTCCCGCCTGCCCTCGCAGGCAGCTAGGACAGGGTTCTCAGCAGGGGCTTGGATGCGCTCTCAGGGCGGCCTCCGCAGCCCCCCAAGGTGGCTTCGTACACCTCTCGAACGTGGCGCCCGGCCGCTCGGAGAGCGGGGTCTGCCCGGGCAGCCAGCCAGCCTGTTGGCCCCGCGGCCTGCACAGGCGGAGTGGGGACCCTCGCGCTCGATGACTCTGCTCCCAGGGAGGTGGCAGAGGGGCGGCCGCGGTGCTTTGACTTTGAGCGGTCCCCACTCCTCAGCACATTGAGAAATTGTCACTTTGTCAAGGACCGCACACCGCTCGTTCCCTTATATGCAAAAAAGGTGTTCGTCCTGACGTTTTGCGAGGCCTTATTTTACCGCCGTCGGCGCTATCAGGGGAAGCGGGCCCGCTCCTTCCGCCTTCCTGGAACCGTGCCTCGGCCCCGAGGGCCCAGGATTACCCTCATACCGGTTCTCACGACATGCATCGATACTCGGCTCAGCCCCGGCAGCCGCAGCTCCCGCCGGCCCGGCCAGCCGGGTACGCCCCCCTGGCCGGCACGCCTGGAGCGTTTGGACTTTGTCATTTTTCTCAAAGACTCATCTCTGCCAACTGCCGTGGGATTCAGCAGGGGCTGCCACGGCTGTTCCCCGCCTCCTGGGTTTCCTGCCCTGCAACACCGGAGGGTCAGGGGGGGGGGGGTCTTGAGCAACTACTGGTAGGTGCAGCACCTCGGGGGCCCTCTGCAGCCAGCACACGGCTGCCAACAGCCCGCTCCCCATCACCCGCCAGCCCCTCTGCATACATCTGCCGGGGGTGCTTTTTTGACTTCCCCCATGTTGGCCTATGGGGAAAAGCCAGGGGGAAAACCTCCAGAGTCAGGCCGACCTCCTGGAACCCTAGCCCGGCCTGGAGCTACTGGTTTGCCCCCTTCCCGGTTCTCAGGACATGCCTTGACACTCGGCTCTTCCCCAGCCGCCGCAGCTCCCCTCGGCCCGGCCAGCCGGGTCCGCCCCCCTGACCGGCGCCTGGAGCGTTTGGACTTTGTCGTTTTTTTTCTCCAAGACTCATCTCTGCCAACTGCCAAGGACTTCAGCAGGGGCTGCCACCTGCTGTTCCCCGCCAATGGGTGTCCTGCCCTGCAACACCGGAGGCTCAGGCAGGGTCTTGAGCAACTGCTGGTAGGTGCTCTCAGGGGGCCCCTCCACACCCCCAGGCCCACCTCCAGGGCCTCCCTCCCGGCCCCTGGAGCAGCCAGCACCCCATCACCGTCAGCACTCTCTCCCCGTTGGGACTTTGAAACTTTTCTGACCGTGCAAGCTTCGTCAAACGGCAAGGGGGCAACCGGCGTTCTGTGCCCGGCCTCCTGGGGTCCTGCCCGGGCACATCGGAGGCTCAGCCTGGGTTTTCAGCCACCACGGGCAGGTGCACTCAGGGGGCCCTCCGCAGCCGCCCATGCACACCTCTGCAGCCAGCACACTGCTGCCAACAGACCGCTCCCCATCACCAGCCAGCCCCTCTGCATACATCTGCTGGGGGTGCTTTTTTGACTTCCCCCATTTTGGCCAATGGGAAAATGCCAGGGGGAAAACCTCCAGAGTCAGGCCGACCTCCTGGAACTGCCGCCCGGCCAGGAGCCTCCGGTTTGTCCCCTTCCCGGTTCTCAGGACATGCATCGCCACTCGGCTCAGCCCCAGCCGCCGCAGCTCCCGCCGGCCCGGCCAGCCGGGTCCGTCCCCCTGGCCGGCGCCTGGAGGCGTTTGGACTTTGTCATTTTTTTTCAAAGACTCATCTCTGCCAACTGCCCTGGGCTTCAGCAGTGGCTGCCGCGGGCTGTGCACGGCCTCCTGGTGGGGTCCCGCCTGCCCGCGCAGGCATCTAGGACAGGGTTCTCAGCAAGGGCTTGGAGGCGCTCTCAGGGGGGCCTCCGCAGGCCCCCAAGGTGGCTTCGCACACCTCTCGAACGTGGCGCCCGGCCGCTCGGAGAGCGGGGTCTCCCCGGGCAGCCAGCCAGCCTGTCGGCCCCGCGGCCTGGACAGGCGGAGTGGGGACACTCGCGCTCGACGACTCTGCTCCCGGGGAGGTGGCAGAGGGGCGGCCGCGGAGCTTTGACTTTGAGCGGTCCCCACTCCAGCACTCTGAGAAATAGTCACTTTGTCAAAGACGGCACACCGCTCGTTCCCTTATATGCAAAAAAGGTGTTCGTCCTGACGTTTTGCGAGGCCTTAATTTACCGCCGTCGGCGCTATCAGGGGAAACGGGCCCGCTCCTTCCGCCCTCCTGGAACCGTGCCTCGGCCCGGAGCGACCAGGATTACCCTCATACCGGTTCTCACGACATACATCGACACTCGGCTCAGCCCCGGCAGCCGCAGCTCCCACCGGCCCAGCCAGCCGGGTCCGCCACCCTGGCCGGCACGCCTGGAGCGTTTGGACTTTGTCATTTTCATGACTTGTCTCCTCAAACTTTGCTCGACCGCAAGGGGGGCTGCCGCAGTCCGTGCCCAGCCTCCAGGGGTTGCCCCCGGCCCCTGGAGCTGCCAGCACCCCCTCGCCGTCAACGCTCTCTCCCCGTTGGGACTTTGAAACTTTTCTGACCGCGCAAGCTTCGTCAAACGGCAAGGGGGGCAGCCGGCGTTCTGTGCCCGGCCTCCTGGGGTCCTGCCGGGGCACATCGGAGGCTCAGCCAGGGTGCTGAGCCACCACTGGCAGGTGCACTCAGGGGGCCCTCCGCAGACGCCCATGCACACCTCTGCAGCCAGCACACTGCTGCCAACAGCCCGCTCCCCATCACCAGCCAGCCCCTCTGCATACTATATCTGGCGGGGGTGCTTTTTTGACTTCCCCCCTTTTGGCCTATGGGAAAATGCTAAGGGGAAAACCTCCACAGTCAGGCCGACCTCCTGGAACTCCAACCCGGCCTGGAGCCACCGGTTTGTCCCCTTCCCGGTTCTCAGGACCTGCATTGACACTCGGATCTTCCCCGGCAGCCGCAGCCCCCGCCAGCCAGGCCAGCCGTGTCCGCCCCCCTGGCCGGCACGCCTGGAGCGTTTGGACTTTGTCATTTTCATGACTTGTCTCCTCAAACTTTGTTCAACTGCAAGGGGGGCTGCCCCGGCTGTTCCCCGCCTCCTGGGTGTCCTTCCCTGCAACACCGGAGGCTCAGGCAGGGTCTTGACCCACGACTGTTGGGTGCTCCTAGGGGGCCCCTCCACACCCCCAGGCCCACCTCCAGGGGCTCCCCCCGGCCCCTGGAGCGGCCAGCGCCCCCTCGCCGTCAACACTCTCTCCCCGTTGGGACTTTGAAACTTTTTCCGACCGTGCAAGCTTCGTCAAACGGCAAAGGGGGCAAGCGGCGGTCTGTGCCCGGCCTCCTGGGGTCCTGCCCGGGCACATCGGAGGCTCAGCCTGGGTCTTGAGCCACCACTGGTAGGTGCACTCAGGGGGCCCTCCGCAGCCACCCAGGCCCATCCCTGCAGCCAGCACACTGCTGCCAACAGCCCGCTCCCCATCACCCGCCAGCCCCTCTGCATACATCTGCCGGGGGTGCTTTTTTGACTTCCCCCGTTTTGGCCTATGGGGAAAAGCCAGGGGGAAAACCTCCAGAGTCAGGCCGACCTCCTGGAACTCGAGCTCGGCCTGGAGCCACCGGTTCGTCCCCTTCCCGGTTCTCAGGACATGCATCGACACTCGGCTCAGCCCCGGCAGCCGCAGTCCCCGCCAGGCGGCCAGCCAGGTCCGCCCCCCCTGGCCGGCGCCTGGAGCGTTTGGACTTTGTCATTTTCATGACTCGCCTCCTCGAACTTTGTCCGACTGCAAGGGGGGCTGCCGCAGTCCGTGCCCAGCCTCCAGGGGTTGCCCCCGGCCCCTGGAGCAGCCAGCACCCCCTCGCCGTCAACACTCTCTCCCCGTGGGGACTTTGAAACTTTTTCTGACCGTGCAAGCTTCGTCAAACGGCAAGGGGGCAAGCGGCGGGCTCTGCCCAGCCTCCTGGGGTCCTGCCCGGGGACATCGGAGGCTCAGCCAGGGTGTTGAGCCACTGCTGGCAGGTGCACTCAGGGGGACCCTCCGCAGCCGCCCATGCACACCTCTGCAGCCAGCACACCGCTGCCAACAGCCCGCTCCCCATCACCAGCCAGCCCCTCTGCATACATCTGCTGGGGGTGCTTTTTTGACTTCCCCCATTGTGGCCAATGGGAAAATGCCAAGGGGAAAACCTCCAGAGTCCTGCCGACCTCCTGGAACTCCAACCCGGCCTGGAGCCACCGGTTTGTCCCCTTCCCGGTTCTCAGGACCTGCACTGACACTCGGCTCAGCCCCGGCAGCTGCAGCCCCCGCCGGCCCGGCCTGCCGGGTCCGCACCCCTGGCCGGCGCATGGAGCAGTTTGGACTTTGTCATTTTCATGACTTGTCTCCTCAAACTTTGTTCTACTGCAAGGGGGGCTGCCGCAGTCCGTGCCCAGCCTCCAGGGTTTGCCCCCGGCCCCTGGAGCAGCCAGCACCCCCTCGCCGTCAACACTCTCCCCCCGTGGGGACTTTGAAACATTTCTGACCGTGCAAGCTTCATGGGACGGCAAGGGGGCAGGCTGCGGTCTGTGCCCGGCCTCCTGGGGTCCCGCCTGGGCACATCGGAGGCTCAGGCAGGGTCTTGAGCAACTGCTGTTGGGTGCTCTCAGGGGGCCCCTCCACACCCCCAGGCCGACCCCCAGGGGCTCCAGCCCGGCCCCAGGGGCAGCCAGCACCCCTTCTCCGTCAACACTCTCCCCCCGTTGGGACTTTGAAACTTTTCTGACCGTGCGAGCGTCAGCGGACGGCAAGGGGGCGACCTGCGGGCTCTGCCCGGACTCCCCGGGGCCCTGCCCGGCCCCGTGGGTGGGACAGGCAGGGTTTCTCACCGACTACCCGTAGGCACTCTCAGGGGGCCCTCCGCGCCCTCAGGCCGCCCTCCCCGGGCTTCCCCCGGGTCCGCGGAGCAGCCCGCCACCCCTCGCCGCACTGTCTCTCGCCCCCGTCGGGACTTTGAAACTTTTCCCCCCGTGCAAACCTCACCGGGGGGGCAGAGGGAGAGACCCGCGGGCCGTGCCCGGCCTCCCGGGACTCCCTCCGGGCAGCGCGGGCGGCTCGGACGGGGTTTTCAGCGAGTGCTGGGGGGGGGTGTCTTCGGGGGCCCCCCGCCGGCCCCCCGGGGCACCTGCGCGGGGTGGCCCCTGCTGCCAGACACCCACTCCCTATCGACCATCCAGCCCCCCTACATACATCTGGCGGGGGTGCTTTTTTGAGTTCCCCCGTTTTGGCAACTTGGCACATCCTATGGGGAAACCGGCAGAATCATGCCGACCTCCTGGAACTCCGGCTCGGCCTGGAGCCGCCGGTTTGTCCCCTTCCCGGTTCTCAGGCATTTTCGGACTTTGTCATTTTTTCAGCACTCTGTCAATGCGGCCAGCGGGAGCTGCCGCGGTCTGTGCCCAGGCACCAGGCACTAAAAACGGACACAGTCGGAGGGTCAGGGGGTGTCTTGGCCAGATACTGAAAAACACTCAGGGGGTGCCCAGGCACCAGGCGCTCCAAACGGACACAGTCGGAGGGTCAGGGGGTGTCTCAGCCAGATACTGAAAAACACTCAGGGGCGCACGGGGGCTGCACAGGGCCACCCCAGGCGGCTCCCCCGGGCACCCGGGCGGCCATATTGGCGGCTGGGACCCCCTATTCAGCAAACGCCAGGGGGCGCTCAGGGGCACACGGGGGCTGCTCCACTCGCCCCAGGCCGGCCTCCCTGAGGCGGGCACATTAGCGGCTGAGACCCCCTCTCGACCAAAGACCGGGGGGCGCTCAGGGACACACGGGGGCTGCTCCACTCGCCCCAGGCCGGCCTCCCTGGGGCGGGCACATTAGCGGCTGAGACCCCCTCTCCACCAAAGACCGGGGGGCGCTCAGGGACACACGGGGGCTGCTCCACTCGCCCCAGGCCGGCCTCCCTGGGGCGGGCACATTAGCGGCTGAGACCCCCTCTCCACCAAAGACCGGGGGGCGCTCAGGGACACACGGGGGCTGCTCCACTCGCCCCAGGCCGGCCTCCCTAGGTACCCGGGCGGGCACACTAGCGGCTGAGACCCCCTCTCGACCAAAGACCGGGGGACGCTCAGGGACACACGGGGGCTGCTCCACTCGCCCCAGGCCGGCCTCCCTGGGGCGGGCACATTAGCGGCTGAGACCCCCTCTCCACCAAAGACCGGGGGGCACTCGGGGACACACGGGGGCTGCTCCACTCGCCCCAGGCCGGACTCCCTGAGGCGGGCACATTAGCGGCTGAGACCCCCTCTCCACCAAAGACCGGGGGGCACTCGGGGACACACGGGGGCTGCTCCACTCGCCCCAGGCCGGCCTCCCTAGGTACCCAGGCGGGCACATTAGCGGCTGAGACCCCCTCTTCAGCAAACGCCAGGGGACACTCAGGGACACACGGGGGCTGCTCCACTCGCCCCAGGCCGGCCTCCCTGAGGCGGGCACATTAGCGGCTGAGACCCCCTCTCCACCAGAGACCGGGGGACGCTCAGGGACACACGGGGGCTGCTCCACTCGCCCCAGGCCGGCCTCCCTGGGTACCCAGGCGGGCACATTAGCGGCTGAGACCCCCTCTCGACCAAAGACCGGGGGACGCTCAGGGACACACGGGGGCTGCTCCACTCGCCCCAGGCCGGCCTCCCTGAGGCGGGCACATTAGCGGCTGAGGCCCCCTCTCCACCAGAGACCGGGGGGCGCTCAGGGACACCCGGGGGCTGCTCCACTCGCCCCAGGCCGGCCTCCCTGAGGCGGGCACATTAGCGGCTGAGACCCCCTCTCCACCAAAGACCGGGGGACGCTCAGGGACACACGGGGGCTGCTCCACTCGCCCCAGGCCGGCCTCCCTGAGGCGGGCACATTAGCGGCTGAGACCCCCTCTCGACCAAAGACCGGGGGCCGCTCAGGGACACACGGGGGCCGCTCCACTCACCCCCAGGCCGACCTCCAGGGCCTCCCTCCCGGCCCCTGGAGCAGCCAGCGCCCCCTCGCCCTCAACACTCTCTCCCCCGTTGGGACTTTGAAACTTTTTCTGACCGTGCAAGCTTCATCGGACGGCAAAGGGGGCAAGCTGCGGTCCGTGCCCGGCCTGCTGGGGTCCTGCCCGGGGACATCGGAGGCTCAGCCAGGGTCTTGAGCTACTGCTGGTAGGTGCGCTTTGGGGGCCCTCCGCAGCCGCCCCGGGCCACCCCTGCAGCCAGCACACTGCTGCCAACAGCCCGCCGCTCTCCCACACCAGCCAGCCCCGTCTGCACACATCTGCCGGGGGTGCTTTTTTGAGAAACACTGTCACTTTGTCAAAGACCGCACACCGCTCGTTCCCTTATACCCCGACAAGGTGTTCGTGCTGACGTTTTGCGAGGCCTTATTTTACCGTCGTCGGCGCTATCAGGGGAAACGGGCCCGCTCCTTCCGCCCTCCTGGAACCCTGGCTCGGCCCGGAGCGACCAGGATTACCCTCATGCCGGTTCTCACCACCTGCATCGACGCGCGGCTCTGCCCCGGCCGCCGCAGCTCTCGCCGGCCCGGCCGGGTCCGCACCCCTGGCCGGCACGCCTGGAGCGTTTGGACTTTGTCGTTTTTTTTCTCCAAGACTCGCCTCTGGCACATGCCATGGACTTCAGCGGGGGCTGCTCCCCGCCCCCTGGGTGTCCTGCCCGGGCACATCGGAGGCTCAGCCTGGGTCTTCAGCCCCTACTGGTAGGTGCGCTTTGGGGGCCCTCCGCAGCCGCCCGGGGCCCACCCCTGCAGCCAGCACACGGCTGCCAGCAGCCACCACACAGCTGCCAACAGCCCGCTCTCCGTCACCCGCCAGCCCCTCTGCATACATCTGCTGGGGGTGCTTTTTTGACTTCCCCCCTTTTGGCCTATGGGGAAAAGCTAAGGGGAAAACCTCCAGAGTCAGGCCGACCTCCTGGAACTCCAACCCGGCCTGGAGCCACCGGTTTGTCCCCTTCCCGGTTCTCAGGACATGCGTCGACGCTCGGCTCAGCCCCGGCAGCCGCAGCTCCCGCCGGCCCGGCCAGCCCGGTCCGCACCCCTGGCCAGCGCCTGGAGCGTTTGGACTTTGTCGTTTTTTCTCAAAGACCCATCTCTGCCAACTGCCGTGGGCTTCAGCGGGGGCTGCTCCCCGCCTCCTGGGTGTCCTGCCCGGGCACATCGGAGGCTCAGGCAATGTCTTGAGCCACCGCTGGCAGGTGCACTCAGGGGGCCCTCCGCAGCCTCCCAGGCCCACCCCCGCAGCCAGCACATGGCTGCCAGCAGCCACCACACAGCTGCCAACAGCCCGCTCTCCGTCACCCCCCAGCCCCTTATGCATACATCTGCTGGGGGTGCTTTTTTGACTTCCCCCCTTTTGGCCTATGGGGAAATGCTAAGGGGAAAACCTCCAGAGTCAGGCCGACCTCCTGGAACTCCAACCCGGCCTGGAGCCACAGGTTTGTCCCCTTCCCGGTTCTCACGACATGCATCGACACTCGGCTCAGCCCCGGCAGCCGCAGCTCCCGCCGGCCCGGCCAGCCCGGTCCGCACCCCTGGCCAGCGCCTGGAGCGTTTGGACTTTGTCATTTTTTTCTCAAAGACCCATCTCTGCCAACTGCCGTGGGCTTCAGCGGGGGCTGCTCCGCGCCTCCTGGGTGTCCTGCCCGGGCACATCGGAGGCTCAGGCAATGTCTTGAGCTACTGCTGGTAGGTGCGCTTTGGGGGCCCTCGGCAGCCGCCCAGGCCCACCCCTGCAGCCAGCACACGGCTGCCAGCAGCCACCACACAGCTGCCAACAGCCCGCTCTCCGTCACCCCCCAGCCCCTCCTGCATACATCTGCTGGGGGTGCTTTTTTGACTTCCCCCCTTTTGGCCTATGGGGAAATGCCAGGGGGAAAACCTCCAGAGTCAGGCCGACCTCATGGAACTCCAACCCGGCCTGGAGCCACCGGTCTGTCCCCTTCCCGGATCTCAGAA
>NW_027102183.1:0-15000 GCF_035609145.1 Eleutherodactylus coqui | reverse complement strand
CTCGGCCGCCCTGAGGCGGGAGAGCTCGGGTCGTTGTCGCTCGGCGTCGACCCCCGACGCCATCGCACGGTGCCTGGGAAAGGGCTGCATCCCTGAGCCACGCGTCCCCCGGAGTGCTCCCCCCGCAGGGGGCTCCGCGAGGTGTCGCGGCGGCAGGGTCGCTCGCCTTCTTCCGCCTCGGACCGTCTGCGCGAAGCCAACCTCCCGGCGGGAGGGTAGACCGAAGGGGGTCGCCCGTCCTTGTGACCCCGCGGAGGGGGCCAAGGGCGGGACTCTGGCTCGGGGGACGGGAGGGGCGCCCGCGCGTCCCCTTCCCCGTCGCCGAGAGCCGTACGCCGGCGTGTGGACCTGCTCGCCGGAGTTCGTCCGGGGCTCGGTAGGGGTGCTCGGCCCTTGAGGTCCTGCCCCGGACAGGGGCGCGGCGAGGGTCCCCTGGCCGCGTCGGCTCTCACGTCGACCCACTCTCTCGCGTGGGAAGGCCTCCGCCCGGCGTCTCGGAGGGGGGTCGCCCGGGCGGGCAAGCCGGCCAGCCTGCTGGCCCCGCGGCCTGCGCAGGCGGAGTGCGGGGGGGACTCTTGCTCTCGGTGGCTTTGCCCCAGGAGGGTGCGGGGTGGCGGCAGAGGGGAGGCCGCCGCGGGTGCTTCGAGTTTGAGAAATGCTCACTTGGTCAGAGACCGCACACCGCTCGTTCCCTTATATGCAAAAAAGGTGTTCGTCCTGACGTTTTGCGAGGCCTTATTTTACCGTCGTCGGCGCTATCAGGGGAAACACGCCCGCTCCTTCCGTCTCCCTGGAACCGCGCCTCGGCCCCGAGGGCCCAGGTTCAACCTCATACCGGTTCTCACGACATGCATCGACACTCGGTGCAACTCCAGCAGCCGCAGCTCCCGCCGGCCCGGCCAGCCAGGTACGCCCCCCTGGCCGGCACGCCTGGAGCGTTTGCACTTTGTCGTTTTTTTCTCCAAGACTCCTATCTGCCAACTGCTGTGGACTTCAGCGGTGGCTGCCGCGGGCTATGCGCGGCCTCCTGGGGGTCCCGCCTGCCCGCGCAGGCAGCTAGGACGGGGTTATCAGCAAAGCCTGTGAGGCGCTCTCATGGGGAGGGGGGGCTCCGCAGCCCCCCAAGGTGGCTTCGTACACCTCTTGAACGTTGCGGCCCGGCCGCTCGGAGAGCGGTGTCTACCCGGGCAGACAGCCTGTCGGCCCCGCGGCCCGGACAGGCGGGAGCGGGGACTCTTGCGCTCGGGGGCTCTGCTCCAAGGAGCGAGAGCGGACGCTCTGCTCGGCCCGGAGAGTGGGGTGGCGGGGCGCCGTCGCCTCGCTGGAACCAGGGGCGTCGTGACGTGCGCGCGCGCCTAGCCGCCGCCAGAACAGGCCGGAAAGGTTGAGCTGCATACGGATCTAAGCCGTTGCCCAAACTAACTCTGGCCCGTGTGACACAGCCGCGCGCGCGCTTTCCTACGACACTCGACCGCCGGGCTCCCTCGGCCTGGGAGGCACTCTCGGGGCAGGGGGCCACCGCAGCCCCCTTTAGGTGGCTTCGTACACCTCTTGAACGTGGCGCCCGGCCGCTCGGAGAGCGGGGTCTACCCGGGCAGACAGCCTGTCGGCCCCGCGGCCTGGGCAGGCGGAGCGGGTACTCTTGCGCTCGGGGGCTCTGCTCGGCCCGGAGAGTTGGGTGCGGGGCGCCGTCGCCTCGCTGGAACCAGGGGCGTTGTGACGTTCGCACGCGCCTAGCCGCCGCCAGGACAGGCCGGAAAGGTTGAGCTGCATACGGATCTAAGCCGTTGCCCAAACTAACTCTGGCTCGTGTGACCGACACAGCCGCGCACGCGCTTTCCTACGACGCTCGACCGCCTGGCTCCCCTCGGCCTGGGAGGCACTCTCGGGGCGGGGGGCACCGCAGCCCCCCGAGGTGGCTTCGTACACCTCTTGAACGTTGGGGCCCGGCCGCTCGGAGAGCGGGGTCTACCCGGGCAGACAGCCTGTCGGCCCCGCGGCCTGGACAGGCGGAGCGGGGACTCTTGCGCTCGGGGGCTCTGCTCGGCCCAGAGAGCGGGGTGCGGGGCGCCGTCGCCTCGCTGGAGCCAGGGGCGTCGTGACGTTCGCGCGCGCCTAGCCGCCGCCAGAACAGGCCGGAAAGGTTGAGCTGCATACGGATCTAAGCCGTTGCCCAAGCTAACTCTGGCCCGTGTGACCGACACAGCCGTGGCACGCGCTTTCCTACGACACTCGACCGCCTGGCTCCCCTCGGCCTGGGAGGCACTCTCGGGGCGGGGGGCACCGCAGCCCCCCCCCAAAGGTGGCTTCGTACACCTCTTGAACGTTGGGGCCCGGCCGCTCGGAGAGCGGGGTCTACCCGGGCAGACAGCCTGTCGGCCCCGCGGCCTGGACAGGCGGAGTGGGGACAAGCCAAGGCTACCGGCGGGCCTCGGACGGCCAGGGGTGGAAGGGCTCCACCTCAAGGTGGCTTCGTACACCTCTTGAACGTTGGGGCCCGGCCGCTCGGAGAGCGGGGTCTAC
Source organism: Eleutherodactylus coqui (assembly GCF_035609145.1). Classification (NCBI taxonomy): domain Eukaryota; kingdom Metazoa; phylum Chordata; class Amphibia; order Anura; family Eleutherodactylidae; genus Eleutherodactylus; species Eleutherodactylus coqui. The sequence continues at coordinate 12,477 of NW_027102183.1, read as the reverse complement.
CCGGGCAGACAGCCTGCTGGCCCCGCGGCCTGGACAGGCGGAGCGGGGAACCTTGCGCTCGGGGGCTCTGCTCGGCCCAGAGAGTGGGGTGCGGGGCGCCGTCGCCTCGCTGGAACCAGGGGCGTCGTGCCATTCGCGCGCGCGCGCCTAGCCGCCGCCAGAACAGGCCGGAAAGGATGAGCTTCATACGGATCTAAGCCGTTGCCCAAACTACCTCTGGCCCCTGTGACCGACACAGCCGTGGCACGCGCTTTCCTACGACACTCGACCGCCGGGCTCCCTCGGCCTGGGAGGCACTCTCGGGGCGGGGGGCACCGCAGCCCCCCCCAAAGGTGGCTTCGTACACCTCTTGAACGTTGGGGCCCGGCCGCTCGGAGAGCGGGGTCTACCCGGGCAGACAGCCTGTCGGCCCCGCGGCCTGGACAGGCGGAGCGGGGAAAAGCCTAGGCTACCGGCGGGCGGGATCGACCGGGAAGCCGCCGTGGGGGAACACAAGTTGGACGCCTCGCACCGTCGCGGACCACCGTCCTCCGTCTCTCTCCCTCTCTCGGAAGGGAGGCCGCCCGAGGCGCACGGGCCTCGGACGGCCAGGGGTGGAAGGGCTCCACCCCAAGGTGGCTTCGTACACCTCTTGAACGTGGCCGCCCGGCCGCTCGGTGAGAGCGGGGTCTACCCGGGCAGACAGCCCGTCGGCCCCGCGGCCTGGACAGGCAGAGTGGGGAAAAGCCTAGGCTACCGGCGGGCGGGATCGACCGGGTAGCCGCCGTGGGGAACACAACTTGGACGCCTCGCGCCGTCGCGGACCAACGTCCTCCGTCTCTCTCCCTCTCTCGGAAGGGAGGCCGCCCGAGGCGCACGGGCCTCGGACGGCCAGGGGTGGAAGGGCTCCACCCCAAGGTGGCTTCGTACACCTCTTGAACGTGGCCGCCCGGCCGCTCGGTGAGAGCGGGGTCTACCCGGGCAGACAGCCCGTCGGCCCCGCGGCCTGGACAGGCAGAGTGGGGAAAAGCCTAGGCTACCGGGCGGGATCGACCGGATAGCCGCCGTGGGGGAACACAAGTTGGACGCCTCGCGCCGTCGCGGACCACCGTCCTCCGTCTCTCTCCCTCTCTCGGGAAGGGGGGCCGCCCGAGGCGCACGGGCCTCGGACGGCCAGGGGTGGAAGGGCTCCACCCCGAGGTGGCTTCGTACACCTCTTGAAGGTTGGGGCCCGGCCGCTCGGAGAGCGGGGTCTACCCGGGCAGACAGCCTGTCGGCCCCGCGGCCAGGACAGGCAGAGTGGGGAAAAGCCTAGGCCACCGGGCGGGATCGACCGGGTAGCCGCCGTGGGGAACACAACTTGGACGTCTCGCGCCGTCGCGGACCACCGTCCTCCGTCTCTCTCTCCCTCTCTCGGAAGGGAGGCCGCCCGAGGCGCACGGGCCTCGAACGGCCAGGGGTGGAAGGGATCCACCCCCCGCGGGAAGGGGACGCGCGGCGGCACCCGGACGCGGGAGCGTTGACCCGGGGGTCTTTACTCCGCCGAGGCGTAGCCCGGAGAAGGAGCGAGACCGGCCGGCGGGGGTGGAACACCCCCTCATGCCTCGCTCCTTCTGGGGATAAAGCGCGTCGTCCGCAGGCCGCCGTCCCCTATCCCCGCCCTGGACCGCCCGCATCGGCCGGAGCCCGAGGGGACAGGCGGGGGTCCTTCGCTTTCGGGAAAACCGTCACCAAACGTGGGGCCCGTGCCCCGCTCTCGGCCGCCCTGAGGCGGGAGAGCCCGGATCGTTCTCTCTCTCGGCGTCGGCCCCACCGACGCCGTCGCACGGTGGCCTGGGAAAGGGCTGCACCCCCTGCGCCACGCTTCTCCCCCGGAGTACTCCCCCCGCAGGGGGCTCCGCGGGGTGTCCCGACGCGCAGAGTCGCTCGCCTTCTTCCGCGGGGGACGGGAGGGACGCCCACGCGCGTCCCTTCCCCATCCTCGAGAGCCGTACGCGCCGAGGGTGAACCCGCTCGCCGGGGCGCCGGGGAGCAGGGCCCTTGTGGTCCTTCCCCGGACATGGGCGCGGCGAGGGTCCCCCGGCCGCGACGGCTCTCCCGTTGACCCACTCTCTCGCCTTGGGTGGTGGTGATGGAGGCGGCTGCCTACGCCTCAGCCCGGCATCTCGGAGGGGGGTCGCCCGGGCAGCCAGCCAGCCAGCCTGTTGGCCCCGCGGCCTGCACAGGCGGAGTGGGGACACTTGCGCTCTATGACTCTGCTCCCAGGGAGGTGGCAGAGGGGCGGCCGCGGTGCTTTGACTTTGAGCGGTCCCCACTCCAGCACTCTGAGAAATAGTCACTTTGTCAAAGACCGCACACCGCTCGTTCCCTTATATGCAAAAAAGGTGTTCGTCCTGACGTTTTGCGAGCCCTTATTTTACCGTCGTCGGCGCTATCAGGGGAAACAGGCCCGCTCCTTCCGCCTTCATGGAACCGTAGCTCGGCCCCGAGGGCCCAGGATTACCCTCATACCGGTTCTCACGACATGCGTCGACACTCGGCTCAGCCCCGGCAGCCGCAGCTCCCGCCGGCCCGGCCGGCCGGGTCCGCACCCCTGGCCGGCGCCTGGAGCGTCTGGACTTTGTCGTTTTCTCTCCAAGACTCGTCTCTGCCAACTGCCGTGGACTTCGGCGGGGGCTGCCGCGGGCTGTGCCCGGCCTCTTGGGGGTCCCGCCTGCCCGCGCAGGCAGCTAGGACAGGGTTATCAGCGCTCTCAGGGGGGGCCTCCGCAGACCCCCCACAGGTGGCTCCGTACACCTCTTGAACGTGGCGCCCGGCCGCTCGGAGAGCGGGGTCTTCCCGGGCAAGCCGCCTGTGGGCCCCACGGCCTGGACAGGCGGAGCGGAGACAAGCCCAGGCTACCGGCAGGATCGACCGGCTGGCAGCCGTGGTGGAACAACGGGGACGCCTCGCGCCGCCGCGGGCCGCCGTCCTCCGTCTCTCTCCCACTCTCGGAGGCAGGCCGCCCGAGGCCAACGGGCCTTGGACGGCGTGGGGTGGAAGGGCTCCACCCCAGGGGAAGAAAACACGCCCGCGCTCGTTTGCACAGTCTGCCCCGGCCCGGCATCTCGGAGGGGGGGTCGCCCGGGCAGCCAGCCAGCCAGCCTGTTGGCCCCGTGGCCTGCACAGGCGGAGTGGGGACCCTCGCGCTCGATGACTCTGCTCCCAGGGAGGTGGCAGAGGGGCGGACGCGGTGCTTTGACTTTGAGCGGTCCCCACTCCCTTCTCAGCACATTGAGAAATAGTCACTTTGTCAAAGACCGCACACCGCTCGTTCCCTTATATGCAAAAAAGGTGTTCGTCCTGACGTTTTGCGAGGCCTTATTTTACCGCCGTCGGCGCTATCAGGGGAAGCGGGCCCGCTCCTTCCGCCTTCCTGGAACCGTGCCTCGGCCCCGAGGGCCCAGGATTACCCTCATACCGGTTCTCACGACATGCATCGACACTCGGCTCAGCCCCGGCAGCCGCAGCTCCCGCCGGCCCGACCAGCCGGGTCCGTCCCCCTGGCCGGCGCCCGGAGCGTTTGGACTTTGTCGTTTTTTCATCCAACACTCTCCTCTGGCAAATGCCATGGACTTCAGCGGGGGCTGCCGCGGGCTGTTCCCCGCCTCCTGGGTGTCCTGCCCTGCAACACCGGAGGCTCAGGCAGGGTCTTGAGCTACTGCTGGTAGGTGCACCTCGGGGGCCCTCCGCAGCCGCCCCGGGCCACCCCTGCAGCCAGCACACCGCTGCCAACAGCCCGCTCCCCATCACCAGCCAGCCCCTCTGCATACATCTGCTGGGGGTGCATTTTTGACTTCCCCCGCTTTGGCCTATGGGGAAAAGCCAGGGGGGAAACCTCCAGAGTCAGGCCGACCTCCTGGAACTCTAGCCCGGCCTGGAGCTACCGGTTTGTCCCCTTCCCGGTTCTCAGGACGTGCATCGCCACTCGGCTCAGCCCCAGCCGCCGCAGCTCCCGCCGGCCCGGCCAGCCGGGTCCGTCCCCCTGGCCGGCGCCTGGAGGCGTTTGGACTTTGTCATTTTTTTTCAAAGACTCATCTCTGCCAACTGCCCTGGGCTTCAGCAGTGGCTGCCGCGGGCTGTGCACGGCCTCCTGGTGGGGTCCCGCCTGCCCGCGCAGGCATCTAGGACAGGGTTCTCAGCAAGGGCTTGGAGGCGCCCTCAGGGGGGCCTCCGCAGGCCCCCAAGGTGGCTTCGTACACCTCTCGAACGTGGCGCCCGGCCGCTCGGAGAGCGGGGTCTGCCCGGGCAGCCAGCCAGCCTGTCGGCCCCGCGGCCTGCACAGGCGGAGTGGGGACACTCGCGCTCGATGACTCTGCTCCCAGGGAGGTGGCAGAGGGGCGGCCGCGGTGCTTTGACTTTGAGCGGTCCCCACTCCCTTCTCAGCACTCTGAGAAATAGTCACTTTGTCAAAGACGGCACACCGCTCGTTCCCTTATATGCAAAAAAGGTGTTCGTCCTGACGTTTTGCGAGGCCTTAATTTACCGCCGTCGGCGCTATCAGGGCAAACAGGCCCGCTCCTTCCGCCTTCCTGGAACCGTGCCTCGGCCCGGAGGGCCCAGGATTACCCTCATACCGGTTCTCACGACATGCATCGATACTCGGCTCAGCCCCGGCAGCCGCAGCTCCCGCCGGCCCGGCCAGCCGGGTCCGCCCCCCTGGCCGGCACGCCTGGAGCGTTTGGACTTTGTCATTTTTCTCAAAGACTCATCTCTGCCAACTGCCGTGGGATTCAGCAGGGGCTGCCACGGCTGTTCCCCGCCTCCTGGGTTTCCTGCCCTGCAACACCGGAGGGTCAGGGGGGGTCTTGAGCAACTACTGGTAGGTGCAGCACCTCGGGGGCCCTCTGCAGCCAGCACACGGCTGCCAACAGCCCGCTCCCCATCACCCGCCAGCCCCTCTGCATACATCTGCCGGGGGTGCTTTTTTGACTTCCCCCATGTTGGCCTATGGGGAAAAGCCAGGGGGAAAACCTCCAGAGTCAGGCCGACCTCCTGGAACCCTAGCCCGGCCTGGAGCTACTGGTTTGCCCCCTTCCCGGTTCTCAGGACATGCCTTGACACTCGGCTCAGCCCCGGCAGCCGCAGCCCCCGCCGGCCCGGCCAGCCGGGTCCGCCACCCTGCCCGGCGCCTGGAGCGTTTGGACTTTGTCGTTTTTTTCTCAAAGACTCATCTCTGCCAACTGCCAAGGACTACAGCAGGGGCTGCCACCTGCTGTTCCCCGCCAATGGGTGTCCTGCCCTGCAACACCGGAGGCTCGGGCAGGGTCTTGAGCAACTGCTGGTAGGTGCTCTCAGGGGGCCCCGCCACACCCCCCAGGCCCACCTCCAGGGCCTCCCTCCCGGCCCCTGGAGCTGCCAGCACCCCCTCGCCCTCAACACTCTCTCCCCGTTGGGACTTTGAAACTTTTCTGACCGTGCAGGCTTCGTCAAACGGCAAGGGGGCAACCGGCGTTCTGTGCCCGGCCTCCTGGGGTCCTGCCCGGGCACATCGGAGGCTCAGCCTGGGTTTTCAGCCACCACGGGCAGGTGCACTCAGGGGGCCCTCCGCAGCCGCCCATGCACACCTCTGCAGCCAGCACACCGCTGCCAACAGCCCGCTCCCCGTCACCAGCCAGCCCCTTCTGCATACATCTGGCGGGGGTGCTTTTTTGACTTCCCCCATTTTGGCCTATGGGGAAAAGCCAGGGGGAAAACCTCCAGAGTCAGGCCGACCTCCTGGAACTCGAGCTCGGCCTGGAGCCACCGGTTTGTCCCCTTCCCGGTTCTCAGGAGATGCACTGACACTCGGCTCAGCCCCGGCAGCCGCAGCCCCCGCCGGCCCGGCCAGCCGGGTCCGCACCCCTGGCCGGCACGCCTGGAGCGTTTGGACTTTGTCATTTTCACGACTTGTCTCCTCAGACATTGTCCGACTGCAAGGGGGGCTGCCGCGGTCCGTGCCCAGCCTCCAGGGGTTGCCCCCGGCCCCTGGAGCAGCCAGCACCCCCTCTCCCTCAACACTCCCTCCCCGTGGGGACTTTGAAACTTTTTCTGACCGTGCAAGCTTCATCGGACGGCAAGGGGGCAGGCTGCGGTCTGTGCCCGGCCTCCTGGGTTCCTGCCCGGGCACATCGGAGGCTCAGGCTGGGTGTTGAGTGACTACTGGTAGGTGCACTCAGGGGGCCCTCCGCAGACGCCCAGGCACACCTCTGCAGCCAGCACACTGCTGCCAACAGCCCGCTCCCCATCACCCCCCAGGCCCTCTGCATACATCTGGCGGGGGTGCTTTTTTGACTTCCCCCATTTTGGCCTATGGGGAAAAGCCAAGGGGAAAACCTCCAGAGTCAGGCCGACCTCCTGGAACTCGAGCTCGGCCTGGAGCCACCGGTTTGTCCCCTTCCCGGTTCTCAGGACATGCATTGACACTCGGCTCAGCCCCGGCAGCCGCAGCCCCCGCCAGCCCGGCCAGCCGGGTCCGCCGCCCTGGCCGGCGCCTGGAGCGTTTGGACTTTGTCATTTTCATGACTTGTCTCCTCAAACTTTGTTCGACTGCAAGGGGGCGTGCCGCGGTCCGTGCCTAGCCTCCAGGGGTTGCCCCCGGCCCCTGGAGCAGCCAGCACCCCCTCGCCCTCAACACTCTCCCCCCGTGGGGACTTTGAAACTTTTTTTCTGACCGTGCAAGCTTCATCGGACGGCAAGGGGGCAAGCTGCGGTCTGTGCCCGGCCTCCTGGGTTCCTGCCCGGGCACATCGGAGGCTCAGGCTGGGTGTTGAGTGACTACTGGTAGGTGCACTCAGGGGGCCCTCCGCAGACGCCCAGGCACACCTCTGCAGCCAGCACACTGCTGCCAACAGCCCACTCCCCGTCACCCCCCAGCCCCTCTGCATACATCTGCTGGGGGTGCTTTTTTGACTTCCCCCATTTTGGCCTATGGGGAAAAGCCAGGGGGAAAACCTCCAGAGTCAGGCCGACCTCCTGGAACTCTAGCCCGGCCGGGAGCTACCGGTTTGTCCCCTTCCCGGTTCTCAGGACCTGCATTGACACTCGGCTCTTCCCCAGCCGCCGCAGCTCCCGCCGGCCCGGCCAGCCGGGTCCTCCCCCCTGGCCGGCGCCTGGAGCGTTTGGACTTTGTCATTTTATTCAAAGACCCACCTCTGCCAACCGCCGTGGGCTTCAGCAGTGGCTGCCGCGGGCTGTGCCCGGCCTACTGGGGGGTCCCGCCTGCCCGCGCAGGCAGCTAGGACAGGGCTCTCAGCAAGGGCTTGGAGGCGGTGTCAGGGGGGGCCTCCGCAGCCCCCCCAAGGTGGCTTCCTACACCTCTCGAACGTTGGGGCCCGGCCGCTCGGAGAGCGGGGTCTGCCCGGGCAGCCAGCCAGCCTGTCGGCACCGCGGCCTGGAAAGGCGGAGTGGGGACACTCGCGCTCGATGACTCTGCTCCCAGGGAGGTGGCAGAGGGGCGGCCGCGGTGCTTTGACTTTGAGCGGCCCCCACTCCCTTCTCTGCACTATGAGAAATAGTCACTTTGTGAGAGACCGCACTCCGCTCGTTCCCTTATATGCAATAAAGGTGTTCGTCCTGACGTTTTGCGAGGCCTTAATTTACCGCCGTCGGCGCTATCAGGGGAAACAGGCCCGCTCCTTCCGCCCTCCTGGAACCGTGCCTCGGCCCGGAGCGACCAGGATTACCCTCATACCGGTTCTCACGACATACATCGACACTCGGCTCAGCCCCGGCAGCCGCAGCTCCCACCGGCCCAGCCAGCCGGCTCCGCCACCCTGCCCGGCACGCCTGGAGCGTTTGGACTTTGTCATTTTCATGACTTGTCTCCTCAAACTTTGCTCGACCGCAAGGGGGGCTGCCGCAGTCCGTGCCCAGCCTCCAGGGGTTGCCCCCGGCCCCTGGAGCTGCCAGCACCCCCTCGCCCTCAACACTCTCTCCCCGTTGGGACTCTGAAACTTTTTCTGACCGTGCAAGCTTCGTCAAACGGCAAGGGGGCAGGCTGCGGTCTGTGCCCGGCCTCCTGGGGTCCTGCCCGGGGACATCGGAGGCTCAGCCAGGGTTTTGAGCCACCGCTGGCAGGTGCACTCAGGGGGCCCTCCGCAGCCGCCCATGCACACCTCTTCAGCCAGCACACTGCTGCCAAACACCCGCTCCCCATCACCCCCCAGCCCCTCTGCATACATCTGCTGGGGGTGCTTTTTTGACTTCCCCCATTTTGGCCTATGGGGAAAAGCCAGGGGGAAAACCTCCAGAGTCAGGCCGACCTTCTGGAACTCGAGCTCGGCCTGGAGCCGCCGGTTTGTCCCCTTCCCGGTTCTCAGGACATGCATTGACACTCGGCACAGCCCCGGCAGCCGCAGCCCCCGCCGGCCCGGCCAGCCGGGTCCGCCACCCTGCCCGGCGCCTGGAGCGTTTGGACTTTGTCGTTTTTTTCTCCAAGACTCGCCTCTGGCACATGCCATGGACCTCAGCGGGGGCTGCTCCCCGCCTCCTGGGTGTCCTGCCCGGGCACATCGGAGGCTCAGCCTGGGTCTTGGGCCCCTTCTGGTAGGTGCACTTTGGGGGCCCTCCGCAGCCGCCCAGGCCCACCTCCTGCAGCCACCACACAGCTGCCAACTGCCCGCTCTCCGTCACCCGCCAGCCCCTCTGCATACATCTGCTGGGGGTGCTTTTTTGACTTCCCCCATTGTGGCCAATGGGAAAATGCCAAGGGGAAAACCTCCAGAGTCCTGCCGACCTCCTGGAACTCCAACCCGGCCTGGAGCCACCGGTTTGTCCCCTTCCCGGTTCTCAGGACCTGCATTGACACTCGGCTCAGCCCCGGCCGCCGCAGCTCCCGCCAGCCCGGCCAGCCGGGTCCGCACCCCAGGCCGGCGCCTGGAGCGTTTGGACTTTGTCATTTTCATGACTTGTCTCCTCAAACTTTGTTCGACTGCAAGGGGGGCTGCCGCAGTCCGTGCCCAGCCTCCAGGGGTTGCCCCCGGCCCCTGGAGCAGCCAGCACCTCCTCGCCGTCAACACTCTCCCCCCGTGGGGACTTTGAAACTTTTCTGACCGTGCAAGCTTCGTCAAACGGCAAGGGGGCAAGCGGCGGGCTCTGCCCGGCCTCCTGGGGTCCTGCCCGGGCACATCGGAGGCTCAGCGGGGGTTTTCAGCCACCACTGGTAGGTGCGCTTTGGGGGCCCTCCGCAGCCGCCCCGGGCCACCCCTGCAGCCAGCACACTGCTGCCAACAGCCCGCCGCTCTCCCACACCAGCCAGCCCCGTCTGCACACATCTGCCGGGGGTGCTTTTTTGAGAAACACTGTCACTTTGTCAAAGACCGCACACCGCTCGTTCCCTTATACCCCGACAAGGTGTTCGTGCTGACGTTTTGCGAGGCCTTATTTTACCGCCGTCGGCGCTATCAGGGGAAGCGGGCCCGCTCCTTCCGCCCTCCTGGAACCGTGCCTCGGCCCGGAGCGGCCAGGTTTACCCTCATACCGGTTCTCGTGACCTGCATTGACACTCGGCTCTTCCCCGGCCGCCGCAGCTCCCGCCGGTCCGACCAGCCGGGTCCGCCCCCCTGGACGGCACGCCTGGAGCGTTTGGACTTTGTCATTTTCATGACTTGTCTCCTCAAACTTTGTTCGACTGCAAGGGGGGCTGCCGCAGTCCGGGCCCAGCCTCCAGCGGTTGCCCCCGGCCGCTGGAGCTGCCAGCACCCCCTCGCCGTCAACACTCTCTCCCCGTTGGGACTTTGAAACTTTTCTGACCGTGCAAGCTTCGTCAAACGGCAATGGGGGGCAACCGGCGTTCTGTGCCCGGCCTCCTGGGGTCCTGCCCGGGCACATCGGAGGCTCAGCCTGGGTTTTCAGCCACCACGGGCAGGTGCACTCAGGGGGCCCACCGCAGCCGCCCAGGCCCACCCCTGCAGCCACCACACAGCTGCCAACAGCCCGCTCTCCGTCACCCCCCAGCCCCTTCTGCATACATCTGCCGGGGGTGCTTTTTTGCCTCCCCCCGTTTTGGCCTATGGGGAAAAGCCAGGGGGAAAACCTCCAGAGTCAGGCCGACCTCCTGGAACTCCAACCCGGACTGGAGCCACCGGTTTGTCCCCTTCCCGGTTCTCAGGAGATGCATCGACACTCGGCTCAGCCCCGGCAGCCGCAGCACCCGCCGGCCAGGCCAGCCACGTCCGCCCCCCTGGCCGGCGCCTGGAGCGTTTGGACTTTGTCATTTTTTTTCCCAAGACTCGCCTCTGCCAACTGCCAAGGACTTCAGCAGGGGCTGCCACGGCTGTTCCCCGCCTCCTGGGGTTCATGCCCGGGCACACCGGAGGCTCAGGCGGGGTCTTGAGCAACTGCTGTTGGGTGCTCTCAGGGGGCCCCTCCACACCCCCAGGCCGACCTCCAGGGGCTGCCCCCGGACCCTGGGGCAGCCAGCACCCCCTCGCCGTCAACCCTCTCCCCCCGTTGGGACTTTGAAACTTTTCTGACCGTGCGAGCTTCATCGGACGGGAAGGGGGCGACCTGCGGGCTCTGCCCGGCCTCCCGGGGTCCCTGCCCGGGCCCCGTGGGAGGTACAGGCAGGGTTTCTCACCTACTACCCGTAGGCACTCTCAGGGGGCCCTCCGCGCCCTCAGGCCGCCCTCCCCGGGCTTCCCCCGGGTCCGCGGAGCAGCCCGCCACCCCTCGCCGCACTGTCTCTCGCCCCCCGTCGGGACTTTGAAACTTTTCCCCCCGTGCAAACCTCACCGGGGGGCAGAGGGAGAGACCTGCGGGCCGTGCCCGGCCTCCCGGGACTCCCTCCGGGCAGCGCGGGCGGCTCGGACGGGGTTTTCAGCGAGTGCTGGGGGGGGTGTCTTCGGGGGCCCCCCGCGGGCCCCCCGGGGCACCCGCGCGGGGTGGCCCCTGCTGCCAGGCACCCACTCCCTATCGACCATCCAGCCCCCCTACATACATCTGGCGGGGGTGCTTTTTTGAGTTCCCCCATTTTGGCAACTTGGCACATCCTATGGGGAAACCGGCAAAATCATGCCGACCTCCTGGAACTCCGGCTCGGCCTGGAGCCGCCGGTTTGTCCCCTTCCCGGTTCTCAGGCATTTTCGGACTTTGTCATTTTTTCAGCCCTCTCTGTCAATGCGGACAGCGGGAGCTGCCGCGGTCTGTGCCCAGGCACCAGGCTCTCCAAACGGACGCCGGCGGAGGGTCAGGGGGTGTCTCGGCCAGATACTGAAAAACACTCAGGGGGTGCCCAGGCACCAGGCACTCCAAACGGACACCGTCGGAGGGTCAGGGGGTGTCTCAGCCAGATACTGAAAAACACTCAGGGGCGCACGGGGGCTGCACAGGGCCACCCCAGGCGGCTCCCCCGGGCACCCGGGCGGCCATATTGGCGGCTGGGACCCCCTCTTCAGCAAACGCCAGGGGGCGCTCAGGGGCGCACGGGGGCTGCTCCACTCGCCCCAGGCCGGCCTCCCTGAGGCGGGCACATTAGCGGCTGAGACCCCCTCTCCACCAATGACCGGGGGACGCTCAGGGACACACGGGGGCTGCTCCACTCGCCCCAGGCCGGACTCCCTGAGGCGGGCACATTAGCGGCTGAGACCCCCTCTCCACCAAAGACCGGGGGGCGCTCAGGGACACACGGGGGCTGCTCCACTCGCCCCAGGCCGGCCTCCCTAGGTACCCGGGCGGGCACATTAGCGGCTGAGACCCCCTCTCCACCAAAGACCGGGGGACGCTCAGGGACACACGGGGGCTGCTCCACTCGCCCCAGGCCGGCCTCCCTGGGTACCCAGGCGGGCACATTAGCGGCTGAGACCCCCTCTTCAGCAAACGCCAGGGGACACTCAGGGACACACGGGGGCTGCTCCACTCGCCCCAGGCCGGCCTCCCTAGGTACCCGGGCGGGCACATTAGCGGCTGAGACCCCCTCTTCAGCAAACGCCAGGGGACACTTAGGGGCACACGGGGGCTGCTCCACTCGCCCCAGGCCGGCCTCCCTAGGTACCCGGGCGGGCACATTAGCGGCTGAGACCCCCTCTCGACCAAAGACCAGGGGACACTCAGGGACACACGGGGGCTGCTCCACTCGCCCCAGGCCGGCCTCCCTAGGTACCCGGGCGGGCACACTAGCGGCTGAGACCCCCTCTCGACCAAAGACCGGGGGACGCTCAGGGACACACGGGGGCCGCTCCACTCACCCCCAGGCCGACCTCCAGGGCCTCCCTCCCGGCCCCTGGAGCAGCCAGCGCCCCCTCGCCGTCAACACTCTCTCCCCCGTTGGGACTTTGAAACTTTTTCTGACCGTGCAAGCTTCATCGGACGGCAAAGGGGGCAAGCTGCGGTCCGTGCCCGGCCTGCTGGGGTCCTGCCCGGGGACATCGGAGGCTCAGCCAGGGTCTTGAGCCACCGCTGGCAGGTGCACTTTGGGGGCCCTCCGCAGCCGCCCCGGGCCACCCCTTGCAGCCAGCACACTGCTGCCAACAGCCCGCCGCT
>NW_027102182.1:0-20133 GCF_035609145.1 Eleutherodactylus coqui | reverse complement strand
TATTGTGACATGTCAGATGTTACTGCTGTTTAGGCCGGATTCACACGCCCGTATTTGTGCAGCATATTGCGCCCGCAGTGAACAGAACCCATTCATTTTATCGGGACAATCAAATGTAGTTTTTCAGCTTACTGCCAAAAATATGCCCTTTTTTCTGCAGATTTGAGCCCATCGATGCACTTGTGTAAATGCGCGGTGAATACTCAGGAGACCGGCATTTTTGCAAAGCGTTAAGGCATAAAATCAATGAGATTGTCTGACTTTATATTTTTGTCTGCAGATATAACATGTATGTGTGCATTTAAAAAAAACCGCCTGGCCGGCCAAAATACGTTTACACTGGCAGATTTGGGCCGGCCCGGCTTTCTTTTTAAAAAAAAAACAACATTTGCTGCTGAAATGTACACTTTTCTGGTTACTCATCTTCTCCCATGTTTAGATGATCTGCTCTTCGGGGGCGTTCACACATCGCTGATTTGCTGCAGATTTTGGCGCAGATCTGCCGCAGCAGTCACCCATGCAATTTGTATTTAAATGAAAGGATGAAATCTGCTGCAGATCTGCATGAAAATCTGACAAAATCAGGCCAAAAATTGTGACTGAACCTTTAGGAAGTGAGTAGATTCAGCAATTGTTCCTCAGCGGAGGTGATCACAGCGCTATGGCTGCCCCCCACTGTGTAAGGGCTCCTACCCACTAGGGTTTCTTTAACGCTGCGATATTGCTGTGCTTTTTTAACGCAATTGTCAATGGGACTTTCTAATGTTAGAAACACATCGCACAAAAATCATAAAGCGCCAACTTGTGATGAGTTTATAACATTAGAAATCCCATTGACAATTGTGTTAAAAAAAGCGCAGCGTTAAAAAAATGCAAATGGGTAGGAGCCCTGACAATACCAAAATGGGGTGTTTTTGAAACAAAAATTGTGGTAGTTTTCCTGTGGGCAGCATGGGGGCTCAGTTGCCTTTCAGTACGGGGGTATCTGGGTTCAAATCTGGGTTCATTCTCCAGTGTGAATATAGATTGTGAGCCCCCAGGGGACAAAGCCCAATGTAATGCTAAACTGTATACAGTGCTGTGGAATATGTATGTGCTATATATGTCAGTGCAATAAACAATAATGTACCGTGGTGGGTGATCTGCCGTCTATTAATGCCCTTACTATATATATGTTAGTAATGTATGTTATATAAAGAATGCCTCAGAATGCCACAGGAGGAGATCTCTGCCAGCCAGAAGCTGCGATAGATTCTCGCTATAATTTACGCCACTTTCTGGTCTTAGATGCGGCCAATCTGAGGGGTCCGCACCGCTGAGCCCCCGGCACGTTGGCTGGTTACATGGTTGGGCTCCTCAATAGACACATTAGACACACGTACGAGGGCCAACGCACCAAATAGGTCTTAGTTCACCCGCGCAAGTGACTATACGACAGCCAGATGAAACAGATGTAGACCTAAGGGACATATATGAGTATACTGATATCACTCCAGCCTCAGTCACAGAGCAAACACTATAAATACTGACTCATATTCTATTGGATCTGAGGGGAAAAAGAGAAATAATGTTTGTGTTATTACTGAGAGAAGAATGAAAGAAAACCATAAAGAACAAACTACTACTAAGTGTAATCAGAGCCGTGTAGAGGGGTGCAGAATATATATACAATGGGCTGTACTGCCTACAGCGGCCCTCCGGTCCTGGACAAACAGAGGTGGCCCCACTTCTCTGACCACCTGATACACGCTGTGCATTAGTATACATCATTAGTCGGAGACTCTACATGCTGATGGGACCGGCCAGGACTGCTCACAGATCCCTCTTCATCCCTACAGAGGTATATTGTTGGTCAGTCCCCGGTATCTCGGCTGGTGGGCAGTATATATAGCACTTGTATGTTATTGTGCTATGTGGGGCATGGACTGTGTATTTATCATCGCTTGCACACGATTTGATATTTTGCTGCTTTTTGATGGTATTTATTGATTTTTATTGAATTTTATGTCTCGTTGGGAGTTTGTTTTTAATCAGAGTTGTTTATTAATAAAGTTGATATTTGTGGAGCGTGTAGATGTCATACTGTGTTCATTACATACCTCTACAGTGATGCTACCCTCACACGGGATAGATAATACAGACGCCACTTACACACCGGACACCTACTACTTACATACCGGACACCTACCACTTACACACCAGACACCTACTACTTACACACCGGACATCTACTACTTACACACCGGACACCTACTACTTACACACCGGACATCTACTACTTACACACCGGACATCTACTACTTACACACCGGACATCTACTACTTACACACCGGATATCTACCACTTACACACTGCACATCTACCACTTACATACTGGATATCTACCACTTACACGCCGGACACCTACTACTTACACACCGGACATCTACTACTTACACACCGGACATCTACTACTTACACACCGGATATCTACCACTTACACACTGCACATCTACCACTTACACACTGGACATCTACCACTTACATACTGGATATCTACCACTTACACACCGGACACCTACCACTTACACGCCGGACACCTACTACTTACACACCGGATATCTACCACTTACACACTGCACATCTAGCACTTACACACCGGACATCTACCACTTACACACTGCACATCTACCACTTACACACTGGACATCTACCACTTACATACTGGATATCTACCACTTACACACCGGACACCTACCACTTACACACCGGACATCTACCACTTACACACCAGACATCTACCACTTACATACCGGACATCTAGCACTTACATACTGGACACCTACCAATTACACACCAGACACCTACCACTTACACTCCGGACATCTACCACTTACACACCGGACATCTAGCACTTACACACCGGATATCTACCACTTACACACTGCACATCTACCACTTACACACCGGACATCTAGCACTTACACACCGGACATCTACCACTTACACACTGCACATCTACCACTTACACACTGGACATCTACCACTTACATACTGGATATCTACCACTTACACACCGGACACCTACCACTTACACACCGGACATCTACCACTTACACACCAGACATCTACCACTTACACACCGGACATCTAGCACTTACATACTGGACACCTACCAATTACACACCAGACACCTACCACTTACACACCGGACATCTACCACTTACACGCCGGACATCTAGCACTTACATACTGGACACCTACCACTTACACACCGGACATCTACCACTGATTTATTTGTCAATTAACAACCACAAACTTGTCAGAGATACCACTTACTCACTTGATAAATACCACTTACACACCAGACACTGATACTACTCACACACTGCACACTTACCACGTATGACCCCTCCATCGTCCCCAGTGCATACTGTGGGAGTCATGGACTGGGGAATCTGGAAACAAGCCAAATTCTTTCTTTAATTACTTAATTTTTTGTTATTACACATCTATGAGGCCTCGGTCAGACGACCGCTTTTTGCAGCGATTCGCGGATGCGCATGCGATCTGCGCATATATAGAAACATTGCTTCGCAATGGGGTCGGTGACATGGCCGCTTTTTATTCGGATGTCCGATAAATTATAGGACATGAGGAATCGCAGATCGCGCCTATCTGCGTTCTGCGATTCCTTGTGTTCTATATATGCGCTCAATGGGGCCGGCAGCAGCAGCGCTGACCCCATTGAGAACATATACTACAAAGATCATTCTCCTCTGCCACAGCTGTAACAGCTGTGGCAGAGAAGAACGATGTTCGCCCGTTGAATTCAATGGAGCCGGCAATACAGCCGACTACATTGAAAGCAATGGACTGCCGGCGAGCGCGGCATGAATTTTCGGGAAAGGCTTAAAAATATAAGCCCTTGCCTGAAAACCATCCAAAAATGTGTAAAAAAAAAAATACTCATCTTGTCCCTGCAGCCGGAGTTCAGCCGCGGCCGGCTGGCAGTTCTCCTGAACTGCTCTGTGTAGTATTCAGCAGGCTGGGATTTAAAATCCCTGCCTGCTGAATGGGCTGCCTCTGATTGGTCACAGCCCTCACCAGTCAGAGGCAACTCTCACTCACCCATTCATGAATTCATGAATGGATGAGTGAGTGCTGCCTCTGACTGGCTCAGCGCAAGGACCAATCAGGGGCAGCTCTCAGGTATTGAATGACAGCTGAGAGCTGCCCCTGATTTGTCCTTGTGCTGAGCCAATCAGAGGCAGCACTCACTCACCCATTCATGAATTCATGAATGGGTGAGTGAGAGCTGCCTCTGATTGGTGAGGGCTGTGACCAATCAGAGGCAGCCCATTCAGCAGGCGGGGATTTAAAATCCCCGCCTGCTGAATAATACACAGAGCAGTTCAGGAGAACTGCCGGCCGGCCGCAGCTGAACTCTGGCTACAGGGACAAGGTGAGTATATATATATTTTTTATTTTTACACATTTTTGGATGGTTTTCAGGGAATGGCTTATATGTTTAGGCCCTTCCTGAAAATTCATCCTGCGCTCGCCAGCAGCCCATTGCTTTCAATGGAGTCGGCTGTATTGCCGGCTCCATTGAATTTCAATGGGCGGACAGCGCTCCTTTGATCGGGCCCGTTTCGCCGGAAACACTGCTAGCTGCAGATTTTTCGGCGAATCGTCGGCCCCGGTCATGCGATTTGCGGATGCGCATCCGTCATGCGATCCGCAAATCGCGGCAAAAAACGGTCATCTGACCGAGGCCTAAAGGGGATGTTTGGGAATACAACCAAATTGAGGCCATCTGTGCTGCCTGTGGTAACACCTCCTAGGACAGGAGAATGTACTGTTACCATGTTTGGTAGTTTAAATCGCCTTAGTTGCCATTCTGCCAGACCCCTCCTCCTAACTCAGGGGTCATTTAAAGCCCCTTGTGTATGCAAAAAAATACACAATACAGTTCACCTGAAACAGTGAATCCTACAGAGCTGTTAGGAAGCATCAGCTGCAGGCTGGATTCTTGTGCATCCAACTGAATAGTGGCCACATCAACACATCATAAAAAGCACTTTGTGAAACTTTTCCACAATTAACTGCTGAGCAATAAAATTGGCAACACTGACCCTCCCATTGTGTGTCTGAGTCAAATCTAGCCAAGACTGTTATATTCCTAGGTATATTATTATATATATTATATCCAGGGAAGAGTTACCAAGATGGTGAGCAGTCTGCAAATCATGTCCTATGAGGAATGATCAAAGGATCTGGGAATGTTTAGGCTGAGAGGAGACTTAATAGCGGTCTACAAATATCTGAAGGGCTGTCACAGTGCAGAGGGATAAGCCCTATTCTCATCTGTACAAGGAAAGACTAGAAGCAATGGGATGAAACTGAAAGGGGGGAGACACAAATTAGATATTAGACAGTGAGGGTGATCAATGAGTGGAACAGGTTACCACGGCAGGTGGTGAGTTCTCCTCAAATGGAAGTGTTCAAACAAAGGCTGGAAAAACATCTGTCTGGGGTGATTTAGTGATCCTGCACTGAGAAGGGGGTTGGACCCGATGACCCTGGAGGTCCCTTCCAACTCTACCATTCTATGACCCCTTCTTATTTGGAAAACCTAAGCTAATTCAATATGTTGGATGTCAAAATGGCCTCCTAAAACATCTCCTCCACCAAGAAATGCAGCCACCTCCCCAATTAATACTTTTACACATCGGAAGTAAATTATCTCGTTATTATACCAGTTAAACGTGTGTGTCCAGACATTTGCCTCAGCTGTATTGTTGTACCTAAGTGCTGTATACTTTATACCAAAAATCCAATGGAACCCAAGAGTAAGCAGGACAATCTTTCCATAAGAGAAGGTTTTCCTGCTGTCTTATGGGGTCTGATGTGTTATTTATTTATTTTTTACACAATATATACAGTTACTGATCACATAACTAGGCAAATAAGGCCCAAATTAGTAAAATATGCATCTAAAGCCTAAGTCACATGTCCATAATACAGATACAATACATACTGAGCCCCTTATAGGAGTGATAGTTAATACCTACAGACTATGTACGATGTTATCTTCTGTATTAAAGTGGTTGTCCTTCTGCTCCCGTCACATGATGGCCAATTTTAACGTAGCAACTACAGTTCCCAGAGGGGCCTTGTATCTGACCGTCTGGCTGCAGGCACCTACCTCTATTATAACCTATAGCCTGTATATTCAATGTTATATTCACTATTAGGAGGACCAACTGGCTCAGGAAGCACCACATCTACAACCATCCAAGAACGACTACGATTCCATCATGTTCTTGGCCGGGGAGCCTACGGAGAAGTTGTGCTGGCAGAAGACATCGTTACCTGCCAGCAGTTTGCAGTGAAGGTGATCAGGAAGAGGGCCCTACTAGCAGAAGTGGAGCTGGCGGACGTGATGGTGGAGCACCGCGTGTTACAGATGACGTCAGGAAGTCCCTTCCTCATCCATGCAGAATTTGCATTTCAGACCAAGGTATAGTTGTTATCACACATCTCCAAGTATGTGCGATATCTCCAAGTATGTTATCGCACATCACTAGTATGTGCACCGTAGATGTGGACTTTGTAGTATAACTTCTAATTAACCAACCTTCTTACATGTCTCTTCTACATTACAGACGCATGTTCTACTAGGATTAGAGTTTCTAAGCTGCGGGGACCTGAATCAACTCCTACAGTCAAAGGGACGGCTCAATATCAACAGTTCCAGGTAAAGATTTAGGGTGGTTTTACACGGCACATATTTTGCCTATTAACAAGCAACAACTGACAAGATAGCATGTTGGTTGTTGCTCGTTAAGGTGGTCTAACATGAGCAGATCATTAGTATGGCACATTCCGCTGTTTACATGGGGAGATGTGCTGCTGGTGAGCCAACACTTTTATGCTCACATAAAAGATCTGGTCAGCAGATGACAACCATTTGCTCACAATTGTCTGATCGCGAGCCTCCTCCTACATGGCTGATGATTAGTGATACATCCAATAATCATACTTTAGCTACAGTTTAGGAAACAGTATTTTGTCGCTCCTCAGGATCTCACACCGACTACTTATTCTCTTTCTTACAGATTCTACGCTGCGGAAATGGTGTGCGGCATCCAACACCTCCACGCCAAGGGGATCATCCACAGAGACCTGAAGCCCGAAAACATCTTGGTGGCTGAGACAGGGCACCTGAAGATCACCGATTTCGGTCTCGCCCTGGACAACATGCTTGGAGGTCGAACAGCTACTGACTATGCTGGGACCGAAGACTATATTGCTCCTGAGGTGAGAGGAATAGAATCTTCTTACCAGTTGTTGACATAAGTGTATTTATGTTCTTGGGTTGTGGATCATGGAGACAGTAGTCCGAGATGGAATAGAGGACTGCGGTCTCTACACAATGCTAGTCTAGAGCAGTGCACATATCCCATGTAATGCCTTTCTGTTAGGGCAGACGACTTATGTTATTAATGATGTAGAACTTATTTCCCAACTTACTAACTGTTGTCTGTTTATGGCAGATGGACGCCGGAGAGGAGTACAACGCCGCCGTAGACTGGTTTTCATTCGGAGTCATCATGAATCAAATGATCACCGGCGAGCGTAAGTATCATCACAAACTCTTTAATGAGTCCACCTCCGGAGCGAAGAACATCATAATGCAGGTAAGCATGTTACTAATTTTGTATGCTTTTATTGTCTTTACTAGTCAGATTCTTGTAATTGTAGTTAGTATTAAAAACTACATTTCTGATTTCAGCTCCTCAAGAAAAATCCAGCCAAGCGTCTAGGAGTCAATGGGAACATCCGTGGTCATCGGTTCTTCCAGCATGTAGAATGGGACTCTGTGGAAACCCTGAGGATGGCCCCACCGCACATCCCTGCCCCCACTAAGTCGGAATTCCATCAGCAATTCGACTTAGACACCATCGAAGCAGAAGAGGCCAAGCAATCCGAGCTGTCACCGGAAGACCAGGCCAAGTTCAGAGGGTTTTCATTCTCTAACATGAAGACCCTCTTAGACACCGGCTCTACAACCACCTGAGCAAGCGGCCCTCCTGAGCCCCTGCAACGCCATCACAAGGAAGGACGGCGAGGGACCCCTGAGGAGAGAGCCAGCAGTATCACCCAGCTGGCGGTAAGTACAGGCGCCACAACATCTGCGCCCCGTAGCCTCATTGACATGTGCTGTACCTAAAACCCTTTTTTTTCTTACCAGTAAATGGATTTCCCCGAACCAATGACAGCAGCAGCTGATGGTGCTGCCACGGGTACCAGGAAACACATTGGTGCGCGATGGCCGGCTATTAAGGGGTGGAAGGAGGCCGGATTTTTTTTTTATCTTATGACATCTAAGCACATGTCTATGAATATTTCACATTTACTGGTAATTGCATTTCCTCACGCCCATAACAGTAATGTAATGAGCGATGGGGAAATGAGGTGAGTGTTGGCCGGCTATTAAGGGGTGGAGGAGGCCGGATTTTTTTTTTTTTTTTTACCCCTTGGTGACATCGACCATAAAAGTACAGGGGATGTGTGTGGGGTCTGTATGGAATGGACTTGGCTCCCAAGCTCACTCCATAAACTGAAGTGGCGCCACCTGTCTTTGACAATTCACACCTAGAAGCAACAGCTATGATCAGAAATAACTTCAATTATGGCTGTTGAGTATTTTAATGCAGCTGTCAATTCTTACAGTGGCATTTGAATAACCTAATCAGCATTTAAATGTTCCAAATGGCCTTCCCTGGGTTGTATAAGTGACTTAATGATCCCAAGTTCAAGCACCAATAGAGGCCTAAAAAAATAAGTGTAAAAAATTTTTGAAAAAAGTTAAAAAAAACCTTGTCCTATATTTCTAAAAAAAAAAGAAAAGTAATTTGCATTGCAGCCTGCGTAAAAGTCCGTTTAAAATATTGAATTATTTATCCCAGATGATGAACACCATTATGAAAAAAATACATAACACCAGATTTGTATTTTTTCATTACCCTGGCTCCAAGAAAAAATATGAAATATAAAGCGATCAAAAAGTTACACAACCACTAGTCATCCTGCAGAAATTGAGTCCACACATCCGCTGCATCAACAGTAAAATGAAAAAGTGATGGTGCCTTAAAATAGCAACAGAAACTATTTTTTTTTATATATTTCAATTTTTAAAATTAGTATAACAAAAAAAAAATGTAGTTTGGAAATTGTGGTAAATGTGCTGACACACACAGAATAAAGTTTTTGTGTAATTTGTGCCACAGTGTGCACACCAAAAACAACAGGTCCAAAAATAAGCATAATTGCATTTTTTTTCATTTCAGCCCACTTAGAAATCTGTAAAAGTTTTTCTGCATATTTTATGGTATATTAAATTGTACCAGTGAAAAACACAACTCACCCCACAAAAAAGCACTCAGACAGCTAATCCCATGAAAAAACATCTTGCTAATTAGACCCCAAACATTAGACCACAATTTAACAATTATATCAGAACAATGTGGTGCGCTTCTGATAAAATCTAGCGCCCCCTGCAGCTTTTCCCTTATGCCTCCTTCAATGTTATGCCATCCCATAGTGAGAACTTAAAGGGATTAGCCCAGCAGGCCTAAAGAGAGGTTAGTGTAGTGTAGGTCCCATCTACAAGAGGTCGCCTTGACGTGGCAGATGGGCTCACATGTTTTGATCAAAATGTGTGCTAAGAACCTCACATCTTCATATGTCAGTAAATATAACAAGAATGCCATTTAAATTCAGATATTCAGTGCTTGCAGTAGTGTTGCAGCCACTTGTATTTGCTTGTATCGTTGCAGCCATGATGTATGGTGCGCTAACACATATGGCCTATAAAAGGCTCTCGGAGGCTCCTTGTATGTAGTGAGTAAAGGAAATAAAAAAAGAAGGGTGGAGCAAGACCCAGTGAGGGTGGTGGAATGTTTATGGAGTACAAAGAGCTTTCAATGATTGAGTATTTTGAATGGTGGAGGTGCTGCCAACCAGATGACGCTCCACCAGTGTGGGCGTGAGTGTAGCAAAAAAGGATGTGAAAAGAACTGGTATGGAGGCGCAACCCTCTAAGCTACTAGAAGATGTAGATCCAAGTCCAATGTGTGAAGGTGAAAGCACTTCTTTTTTATTATTTTTTCACAAATTAAAAACCAGCAATAGAATACGCATTTCGGGGAAGAACCCCTTCGTCAGTTCGGCTGGATAGGACAACAGGATGCCTGGGGGGGACACGACTCCAAAGATGTATTGGATGTGTCGGAGGTCCTGTGTGCAGGAAGGCAGGGGAGGCGCAATCAAAGAGACTTGTCTCTGTTAAAAGCGTATGAGAAGGAATGCATTATTGGGATGCGAAATGGTCTTTTAGAGAAATTGCCCGCCACCTGGACCATTCTGACCAGACTGTTAGGAGATCTAGAGGTTCAGGTACAGCAAATGTGGATCAATATGCGGTAGACTACCATACAAAACCTGTATTCCTCCATGCCCGCCCGTATCTCATCTTGCAATCAGGCTAGAGAAGCCCAACAGGGACTAGAGCCTCCCCTCAAGGGGTCAGTTTTCTGCAATAAAAGATCCTTTTGCTCTGATATTGTAATCCCTTATATCAACGTTACAATCACATAGAGAAAGTTTCATTTGATTCTGACAACTCCTTCTGGGAGGGGATCTTTTTTTTACAATGTCCCTTAGAAAGATTCTTCCATCGCTGCAGCAGTGCTCCCCAGGACTAAAGGACCTTCCCTGAATTGAATTGGTCAATCAACAAGGGAAGGGATAGCGGGCATCAGCTGCATGTTCAAGGTAATGTTCAAGTCACACATCTGACTCCCGCTATCCCCTACTTTGCTGCTGAGCATGGCTGAAGGCCCTTTATCTGGTAAAATTCATAGCTAGCGGTTAGCGTGACATGACTGTGCCACGGACTGTGGCATGACTATATTAAGAGGTGAGCGACTAGTCTCTTGACATCACAGCCATGTCACAGGCTGCCAGAAAACCTCTGCTGGGCCACTTGTGGCCAACGTGCCATATGTTGTGCAGGCCTGGTTTAGACACTGACTGCCCAATCTATCTCCAATAGGGCCTATCCACAGGTGATGCAAGTCTGATTGGTGGGGGTCTCATCACTGAAGACCCCTTGTGGTCTCCAGAATAAGAGTCTGAAAGGTCTGCCTGTTTAAGCCCTCTTCTGTCACTCTGGGCTCACTGCCTGCCTTCACCCCTCGGCAGAGTGAGGAGTAGATTGAATAGAGCAGTGTCGCTGCATGTGTGGAGCTGCTCCATTGTTCTTTAATGCAGACCGCTGAGTGCTTGTACTAGCTATTTTCATCATCGCCATTGAAATAAATGGAGCTGCACTGTGCATGTGCAACCACTGCTAAGATGCCATCTCCACGTCTCTGTAGAGGGTATAGAGAGCCCACAGTTAGGAAAATGGGGACACAGGACCCCAATTCTTGGGAATGATAGACCCTCACTGATTAGAGCTTCATCACCTATCCTGTCGATAGCCAATATAAGCCAACCCTGGTATATCCTCAGTAAAAAAAAAAAGAGATGCAAACTCATTTTAGAAGAATTGGATCCAAAAAATTGTCAATTAAGATAATAAATCTAATACTTTGCCCATGACACCACTTGCCCCTCCTCCCCATATGTGCTTCTCTTCTATCTGTTGTCCCTCACATGGCTCTTCTCCTGCTGTGCCACCATTTGTCTCCCCATGTTTCAACTTGGCCCTCCTCCCCATGTCTCCTTTACCCGCGGTACTACTTCTCCCCCGTGCCCCATCTTGCCCTGTGAAACCACTTGTCCCCACCCATACAATCCCATGTACCACCACTTGCCCCACCTCCTGTGCCCAATGTCCCTCTTTCTCCCTGTGCCACTTTTCCCCTGTAGGTCCTTTTCCCCCTGTTCAACCACTTGTTCCCCAGCCCATGCCCCTCAAATCAGTCAGTCAGATAAACTTTTGTGACCAGGTCTCCCCGAAGCCTCAGTTCATTGTGGCCAAACTAATGAGCACTTTCCTCCTATTAAGAGGTTAAACAGATGGCCGTGCTTGTGGAGCTTTTTGCGGACGTGAAACGTGATGAAGCAAAATCATTGATTTCCATGGTTTCATTTTGTCTAGCGTAATTCTCATGAGATATTACTACACGCCAGAAAAGATACAACTTGTCCTATCTTTCAGGTTTATTTTTTCTCTCAGGCCCAATGGCCTGGAATTCGAACAGTTAAAAAAAGTCTTTCCGCTGGTTCATGTTCTAACACGCTCTGTAGCGGCGAGTGTTTTTGCGCATGCGCCCGTCTGTTTAAGCCCTGGAAGAAGCTTTCCCCAGATGGCAGCGGACAGATGGAACAGTTCACCAGGAGTCGGAGGGCTGCAAGCTGGGGGGGGCTGAAATAATCAGAAGTGTAAGGCCGCCTTCACACGGGCGGAAATCCCGCGGCGGGATTTCCGCCACTGAAAGCTTGCATAGGAGAGCATTACAATACGCACTCCTATGCAGACGGCCGCGGTTTGGCCGCACAAAATCTCGCGCAGCAAACAAACCGCGGCATGTCCTATTTTTGTGCGGGGCTCACAGAGCCTCGCACAGAAACCTCACTCACCCCGGCACATGAATGAACCGGGGCCGCCGGGCGCGGGCGTGTACAGACGCTCGGGTCGGGTCCTGCGGCGAGAATTCTCGCCGCCGGATCCGACCCGCTCGTCTGCAGGTGGCCTAAGGCTATGTGCAGACATCAAAGAGGAAATCTGCACCAAAACCTGCATGTGGATTTTAGTGTTTGTGTCCAACACATAATTCAGCTCTGGCATCGCAATGAATGAAATCTGGGGGAAATCCATCACGCTTTCACATTTGTTTTGAAAATCGTCTGCATGTCTGTTTTCTGCTGCAGATTTTCCCCACTGTGATTCATTTACATTGCACTATGCATTGTTGCAGAACTTTGGTACCAAACTACTGCAACAGTTCTGCAGTGTGTGAACTCAACCTAAAAAGCAGCAGTCAGTAAGTCCGGGACATGGAGATGCTGTTGGTGTTTCCCCCGAAAATAAGATCTACATTGAAAATAAGCCCTACCCTGATTTTGCAGGATTTTTGGGGAGGGTCTAAATATAAGCCCTACTCCCAAAATAAGCCTTAGCTGCATTACATTAAAAAAGGAATACCTACCTAGCAGGCTCGGTCCGGGTCAACCATCTGCTGTCTGGAGCTCCGCCGTGCGTTCTGCAGTCCTCGTTCTGCCACTGAAGATCACTTTTTGGTTACAGGATTCATGAAAAAAACATCTCATCTCCAGAAAGCAATGGTTGTGATTGGCTGAGCAGTGCAAGAAGAACCAATCACAGCCATCGCATTGTGGAGGCAGGATTTATTAATTGGCCAATCAATGTCATGGCTCAGCTCATTGAAGCTCCAAACAGCAGTGGGAGGGACCTGCACCAAATCTCCTAGGTACGTTTAATAAGACATCCTCTGAAAATAAAACCTAGAGCCTCTTTTGGGGCAAAAATTAATATGACAGGGTCTTATTTTCGTAGAAACACGATAATATGTTGCTAATAACCATGTCAGACGGTCGCACAGCTAGTCCATAGTTACTCTGGTCTGTGTGGTTGGAGAGTGCCGTAAGCTAGTGAGTAGAAGATGAGGACCTGCAGGTAGAGAGCAAGGGATGAACTAAAAAATCTAGCGATCAATAGGGGGTAAGTAATAGTTCCTGGTCTCTGGATAAATATGACGACTTCCCAATATCACACAATACAAGGCATCTTTTACACGGAGCAACTATTACTCAGCTCATCACTCCGAAAAAGTCTCTGAAGTCTATGAACAGCAGTTGTTTATTTACCTTTACATAGAGGGATGATTGTTCATTAGTCGTTCGCCAAAATATTGTTTGTAGGGGGATCTCCATTCAAATTTGTTCATAATTCGTTCCAGTGCGACTTTACACCAGATGACTTTTGATCAATCAGCGACTATTTTTTAGTTGAGCGGAAGCAAAATGACGAGTGAGCAAATTGTTCTGCATCATCTTTCTGCCATGTTTAAGCAGGACGACTATCCAGTCGCTGTGACCCATACTGATCACAAGAATGGAGGGCCAAGATACCTGTAGGAGAGCTGCTGCCCCTTATAGTGTAGACACATTTCTGCTCTCCTCTATTGGCAGTGTTGGGTATTGCAGCTCAGCCCTATCGCCATCATTGGCTCCTTCATTCTTATGACTGGTGGTGATCTCCGCGGTCGGACCGGCACTGATCTCACATTGTGCTATTTTAGGGATACTTCAGTGATAGATGCCGATAAGAACATGGAGGAGATGATTCAGCATTATGAAGAGAATCGCGGGAAGATCCTTGCAGCTTGACAGAAGAACGGCGCCGTTACATTGTGCCTCATAATGCAAGAGGACATTTTAAAAAAGTAAAACGAAGAAGCGCGCCAATCCAAGAGCAGCCGCCATCTTTATGCAAGAGGAACTAAGTGGCTTCACTATATGGGAACAGATATGATATAAATCCAACTGCACCATTATGGGGGACCGAGAGCCGACTCACAAGGTGCTATCGGTGGACCAATGTTCCATCGCTTCCCATCAGTATCTGATGAGTCTAATAGAGGATATCATGTAAATAGTCATATTTATTCATCTCCGTTCACCTGTTATATTTCTTCCCTTTAGAGGGCCCATTTCCTTCTATTCCTTACACTGATGTTACTGCTGTCGTTTCTTCATGTTGGTTTACTGAATGTGGTAAATAAACTGGAAGTATTGTAAAGTACATGAGAGTTTTGTTCCCGCTTCATTCCCATGATGATTGGCTCACAGCAGGTTTGAACGTGATTTTTAAAAGGTGAGAAGAGTAAAGCCCGACTAAGGGCGGACACCCACTAGCGGTTTTTTCTCTCTTGCGCTGCGAGAGTGAGAGAAAACACTCGCCTTGCAGCGCAAGAAAAACGCTGGGATATCGCTAGTGTTTTCCATGGGGCCAGCGGCAGCAGCACTAGCCCCATTGAAAACATAGGGAGAAGACCGCGGACTTTTGCCACAGCTGTCACAGCTGTGGCAGAAGTCCAGCATGCTATCCCATTGCTTTCAATGGGGTTGGCACTGCTGCCAGCACCATTGAAAGCAGTGGTTTGTAGCAAGCCCCGCAGCATGATTTTCGGGGAACGGCTTGAAATATAAGCCCTTCCCTGAAAATCATCATTAGCTGGTTAAAAAAAAAACAAAAAAAATTTATTCACCTCTCTGCCGCTCAGGCACGTCCTCCGGCTGGCTCCCCTGCACTGCTGTCCAGCACTTTCAGCAGGCGGGAATTTAAAAATCCCGGCCTCCTGAAAGGGCTGTGCTGATTGGCTGAGCACTCAGCCAATTACAGCCAGCACTTAGCTAATCATGAATGCAGGAGTACAGATGATTCCAAGATGGCGGTAAGAGATACAGTGGGTGGGCTTGATGAGTATGAGGGGGATGCAGTGGGTGGTTTCACAATTTGGCTGAGATGCCAGTGCTGTGTATTGTGTAAAATGGAGCCATAGGAGTCAGAAACTGCTGCAGACCAGAAGGCAAGGATACAAACAACCAACCCAACGAAGGGAGGACCCCCCAGCATCGTGGAACAGGCTCAAATTTGTAAAAAAAAAAAAAAAGGATGTGAAGGTATTCAAAGCCATACATGTAATATGAGGAAGGCAAGATTGATACCTTATTGTAGCATCAGGAAAACCCCTTTAATTACAGTCTGAGGAACTGCAGAACAGGAGTATTAATATGGGTCACCTATAAACTGTAACTATGAATGGTGGCAGATAGTTCAGTCAAATCTTCACACTTTTAAATGTCTTTTTTCCAATATTAGCGCCCCTCTTGTCCACTGCTAGTGGCTGGTATTGCACGTCACCCCTTACTTTTGAATAAGAAAGACCTCCAATACACACAGGCCGTGTTCAAGAGAGGGGCTGTTTTGTAAGACGACTTGAGGTCATAGTGCATCTATAGTCACCCATAGCTCTGTATACAATTTACAAAGACCCCGGAGCCATCCATATATATCCCACTTCTGTGCTCCATGCAGTCTTGCAGACATACAGAGAATCTTCAGCTGCGTACCCTCCTCCTCCTCGTCTTATTTACTTCAACACTAAGGTGATTTGTGGAAGACTCAGGATGTTGCTGAATAAACCTAAATTATATCCTGTAGGGTTTGTAGTTTTCTTCTAGAGGGACTTTTCCCATCTGATACTTGGTTTTCCCATTTGCCAAGCGGCATCAGAGTTGTTCATCTCCCTGTTTGCCCGGAGCCCACTGGGTATGATCACACAGGAACTGGAAAGATGAAGAGGCTCTTTCATTAGTGCACAAAAAGCTACATAAACTTGGACTTCTCTACCAGCTTTTGGTCAGTAGCCTCGTCTCCACACTAGAACTATATGGGAGCAAACCAAAGGGGAAAAACAGCTAAAACCGTAATAAATACCAAAGTGTTCACCAAGGTGTATTTTAGGACCCTGCCTTATGGAAGCACTTATATCACAAACCAGGATGTTACTCTACTGGTACTGTAAGCCAGGGGTGCACAACATACCGCCCGCAGGCCACATGTGGCCCACAGTGCCATTCTGTGCCGCCCAAGCCGTCTGCACCCTGAAATATCTATGTGTGGCAGCTCATATGTAGTTTCCACATCAAGGTGAAGAGTGGGGGCACATAGCAGGGCAACAAGTATGGGCAAGTATGAAGGGTGAGGTGTGTAGCCATATCTGGGCCCCTTATGTATTAGAACAAGTACTAAGGGTGCACTGTGTAGTCATGTGTGGGTGCCCTATATATTAGGACAAGTATTAAGGGTGCACTGTATATTCATGTCTGGGTCCCCTATATATTAGGACAAGTACTAAGGGTACACTGTGTAGTCATGTGTGGGTGCCCTATATATTAGGACAAGTATTAAGGGTGCACTGTGTATTCATGTCTGGGTCCCCTATATATTAGGACAAGTAATAAGGGTGCACTGTGTAGTCATGTCTGGGTCCCTATATATTAGGACAAGTACTAAGGGTGCACTGTGTAGTCATATCTGGTTCCCCTATATATTAGGACTAGTACTAACGGTGCACTGTGTAGCCATGTCTGGTCCCTATATATTAGGACAAGTACTAAGGGTGCACTGTGTAGTCATGTCTGGGTCTCCTGTATATTAGGAAAAGTACTAAGCGTGTCCTGTGTAGTCATGTCTGGGTCCCTATATATTAGGACAAGTACTAAGGGTGCACTGTGTAGTCATGTCTGGGTCCCCTGTATATTAGGACAAGTACTAAGGGTGCACTGTGTAGCCATGTCTGAGTCCCTATATATTAGAACAAGTACTAACTGAGCCCTGTGTAGCCATGTCTGGGTCTCCTATATATTAGGAGAAGTACTAAGGGTGAACTGTGTAGTCATGTCTGGGTCTCCTGCATATTAGGACTAGTACTAAGGGTGCACTGTGTAGCCATATTGGGTCTCCTATATATTAGGACAAGTACTAAGGGTGCACTGTGTAGCCATGTCTGGGCCCCTATATATTAGGACAAGTACTAAGGGTGCACTGTGTGGCCATGTCTTGGTCCCCTATATATTAGGACAAGTACTAAGGGTGAACTGTGTAGCCATGTCTGGGTCCCCTATATATTAGGACAAGTACTAAGGGTGCACTGTGTAGCCATATCTGGTCCCCTATTTTTAGGACAAGTACTAAGGGTGAACTGTGTAGCCATGTCTGGGTCCCCTATATATTAGGACAAGTACTAAGGGTGCACAGTGTACCCATATCTGGTCTCCTATATATTAGGACAAGTACTAAGGGTGCACTGTGTGGCCATGTCTTGGTCCCCTATATATTAGGACAAGTACTAAGGGTGCACTGTGTAGCCATGTCTTGGTTCCCCTGCATATTAGGACAAGTACTAAGGCTGTATTGTGTAGCCATGTCTGCGCACCTTATGTATTAGAACAAGTACTAAGGGTGCACTGTGTAGCCATGTCTGGGTCCTCTGTATATTAGGACAAGTACTAAGGGTGCACTGTGCAGCGATGTCTGGGTCCCCTATATATTAGAACAAGTACTAAGGGTGCACTGTGTACCCATATCTGGTCTCCTATATATTAGGACAAGTACTAAGGGTGCACTGTGTAGGCATGTCTGAGTCCTCTATATATTAGGACAAGTACTAAGGGTGCACTGTGTAGCCATGTCTGAGTCCCTATATATTAGGACAAGTACTAAGGGTGCACTGTGTAGCCATGTCTGGGTCTCCTGTATATTAGGACAAGTACTAAGGGTGCACTGTGTAGCCATGTCTGGGTCTCCTGTATATTAGGACAAGTACTAAGGGTGCACTGTGTAGTCATGTCTGGTCTCCTATATATTAGGACAAATACTAAGGGTGCACTGTGTAGCAATGTCTTGGTCCCCTGCATATTAGGACCAGTACTAAGGGTGCACTGTGTAGCCGTATCTGGTCTCCTATATATTAGGACAAGTACTAAGGGTGCACTGTGCAGCCATGTCTGGGTCTCCTATTTTTTAGGAGAAGTACTAAGGGTGCACTGTGTAGCTATGTCTGGGTCCCCTGTATATTAGGACAAGCACTAAGGGTGCACTGTGTAGTCATGTCTGTGCCCCTATATATTAGGACAAGTACTAAGGGTGCACTGTTTAGTCATGTCTGGGTCCTTTATATATTAGGACAAGTACTAAGGGTGCCCTGTGTAGCCATGTCTGGGCCCCTATATATTAGGACAAGTACTAAGGGTGCACTCTGTAGTCATGTCTGGGTCCCCATATATATTAGGAGAAGTACTAAGGGTGCACTGTGTAGCCATGTCTGGTTCCCTATATATTAGGACAAGTACTAAGGGTGTACTGTGTAGTCATGTCTGCGTCCTCTATATATTAGGACAAGTACTAAGGGTGCACTGTGTAGTCATGTCTGAGTCCCCTATATATATTAGGACAAGCACTAAGGGTACACTGTGTAGCCATGTCTGGGCCCCTATATATTAGGACAAGTACTAAGGGTGCACTGTGTAGTCATGTCTGGGTCCCCTATATATATTAGGACAAGCACTAAGGGTACACTGTGTAGCCATGTCTGGGCCCCTATATATTAGGACAAATACTAAAGGTTGCACTGTGTAGTCATGTCTGGGTCTCCTATATATTACGACAAGTACTAAGGGTGCACTGTGTACCCATGTCTGGGTTCCCTATATATTAGGACAAGTACTAAGGGTTCACTGTGTAGTCATGTCTCGGTCCCCTCTATACTAGGACTAGTACTAACGATGCGCTGTGTAGTCATGTGTGGGCCCTATATATTAGGACTAGTACTAACGGTGCACTGTTTAATCATGTGTGGGCCCTATATATTAGGACAAGTACTAACGATGCACTGTGTAGCCATGTCTGCGCCCCTATATATTAGGACAAGTACTAAGGGTGCACTGTGTAGCCATGTCTGGGCCCCTTTATATAAGGACAAGTACTAAGGGTGCACTGTGTAGTCATGTCTGGGTCCCCTATATATTAGCACAAGTACTAAGGGTGCACTGTGCAGTCATGTCTGGGTCCCCTATATATTAGGACAAGTACTAAGGGTGCTCTGTGTACTCATGTCTGGGTCCCATATATATTAGGACAAGTACTAAGGGTGCACTGTGTAGTCATGTCTGGGTTCTCTATATATTTTAAGGCAAGTACTAAGGATGCACTGTGTAGCCATGTCTGGGTCCTGATATATTAGGACTAGTACTAACGGTGCACTGTGTAGTCATATCTGGGCCCTATATATTAGGACAAGTACTAACGATGCACTGTGTAGCCATGTCAGGGGCCCTATATATTAGGACAATTACTAATGGTTCACTGTGTAGTCATGTCTGGGCCCCTATATATTAGGACAAGTACTAAGAGTGCACTGTGTAGCCATGTCTGGGCCCCTTTATATAAGGACAAGTACTAAGGGTGTACTGTATAGTCATGTCTGGGCCCCTATATATTAGGAGTAGTACTAACGCTGCACTGTGTAGTCATGTCTGTGCCCCTA